>NC_091282.1:612973392-613209803 GCF_032444005.1 Ranitomeya imitator | reverse complement strand
TCCCTTACCTGCTCCCTCAGCTTCTCCTCTCTACGCTCGGTTCCTGATCAGTTATATGAAGTGGAGGCTGTGATTTCTTATATACAGAGCTATGGCTGCTCCCTCAGCTTCTCCTTCTACGCTCGGTCCTGATCAGTTATATTGAAGTGGAGGCTGTGATTTCTTATATACAGGAGCTATGGCTGCTCCCTTACCTGCTCCCTCAGCTTCTCCTTCTACGCTCGGTCCTGATCAGTTATATGAAGTGGAGGCTGTGATTTCTTATATACAGAGCTATGGCTGCTCCCTTACCTGCTCCCTCAGCTTCTCCTTCTACGCTCGGTCCTGATCAGTTATATGAAGTGGAGGCTGTGATTTCTTATATACAGGAGCTATGGCTGCTCCCTTACCTGCTCCCTCAGCTTCTCCTTCTACGCTCGGTCCTGATCAGTTATATGAAGTGGAGGCTGTGATTTCTTATATACAGGAGCTATGGCTGCTCCCTTACCTGCTCCCCTCAGCTTCTCCTTCTACGCTCGGTCCTGATCAGTTATATGAAGTGGAGGCTGTGATTTCTTATATACAGGAGCTATGGCTGCTCCCTTACCTGCTCCCTCAGCTTCTCCTTCTACGCTCGGTCCTGATCAGTTATATGAAGTGGAGGCTGTGATTTCTTATATACAGGAGCTATGGCTGCTCCCTTACCTGCTCCCTCAGCTTCTCCTTCTACGCTCGGTCCTGATCAGTTATATGAAGTGGAGGCTGTGATTTCTTATATACAGGAGCTATGGCTGCTCCCTTACCTGCTCCCTCAGCTTCTCCTTCTACGCTCGGTCCTGATCAGTTATATGAAGTGGAGGCTGTGATTTCTTATATACAGGAGCTATGGCTGCTCCCTTACCTGCTCCCTCAGCTTCTCCTTCTACGCTCGGTCCTGATCAGTTATATGAAGTGGAGGCTGTGATTTCTTATATACAGGAGCTATGGCTGCTCCCTTACCTGCTCCCTCAGCTTCTCCTTCTACGCTCGGTCCTGATCAGTTATACGAAGTGGAGGCTGTGATTTCTTATATACAGGAGCTATGGCTGCTCCCTTACCTGCTCCCTCAGCTTCTCCTTCTACGCTCGGTCCTGATCAGTTATACGAAGTGGAGGCTGTGATTTCTTATATACAGAGCTATGGCTGCTCCCTTACCTGCTCCTCAGCTTCTCCTTCTACGCTCGGTCCCTGATCAGTTATATGAAGTGGAGGCTGTGATTTCTTATATACAGAGCTATGGCTGCTCCCTTACCTGCTCCCTCAGCTTCTCCTTCTACGCTCGGTCCTGATCAGTTATACGAAGTGGAGGCTGTGATTTCTTATATACAGGAGCTATGGCTGCTCCCTTACCTGCTCCCTCAGCTTCTCCTTCTACGCTCAGTCCTGATCAGTTATACGAAGTGGAGGCTGTGATTTCTTATATACAGGAGCTATGGCTGCTCCCTTACCTGCTCCCTCAGCTTCTCCTTCTACGCTCGGTCCTGATCAGTTATATGAAGTGGAGGCTGTGATTTCTTATATACAGAGCTATGGCTGCTCCCTTACGTGCTCCCTCAGCTTCTCCTTCTACGCTCAGTCCTGATCAGTTATATGAAGTGGAGGCTGTGATTTCTTATATACAGGAGCTATGGCTGCTCCCTCAGCTTCTCCTTCTACGCTCGGTCCTGATCAGTTATATGAAGTGGAGGCTGTGATTTCTTATATACAGGAGCTATGGCTGCTCCCTTACCTGCTCCCTCAGCTTCTCCTTCTACGCTCGGTCCCTGATCAGTTATATGAAGTGGAGGCTGTGATTTCTTATATACAGGAGCTATGGCTGCTCCCTTACCTGCTCCCTCAGCTTCTCCTTCTACGCTCGGTCCTGATCAGTTATATGAAGTGGAGGCTGTGATTTCTTATATACAGGAGCTATGGCTGCTCCCTTACCTGCTCCCTCAGCTTCTCCTTCTACGCTCGGTCCTGATCAGTTATATGAAGTGGAGGCTGTGATTTCTTATATACAGGAGCTATGGCTGCTCCCTTACCTGCTCCCTCAGCTTCTCCTTCTACGCTCGGTCCTGATCAGTTATATGAAGTGGAGGCTGTGATTTCTTATATACAGGAGCTATGGCTGCTCCCTTACCTGCTCCCTCAGCTTCTCCTTCTACGCTCGGTCCTGATCAGTTATATGAAGTGGAGGCTGTGATTTCTTATATACAGGAGCTATGGCTGCTCCCTTACCTGCTCCCTCAGCTTCTCCTTCTACGCTCGGTCCTGATCAGTTATATGAAGTGGAGGCTGTGATTTCTTATATACAGGAGCTATGGCTGCTCCCTTACCTGCTCCCTCAGCTTCTCCTTCTACGCTCGGTCCTGATCAGTTATATGAAGTGGAGGCTGTGATTTCTTATATACAGGAGCTATGGCTGCTCCCTTACCTGCTCCCTCAGCTTCTCCTTCTACGCTCGGTCCTGATCAGTTATATGAAGTGGAGGCTGTGATTTCTTATATACAGAGCTATGGCTGCTCCCTTACCTGCTCCCTCAGCTTCTCCTTCTACGCTCGGTCCTGATCTGTTATATGAAGTGGAGGCTGTGATTTCTTATATACAGGAGCTATGGCTGCTCCCTTACCTGCTCCCTCAGCTTCTCCTTCTACGCTCGGTCCTGATCAGTTATATGAAGTGGAGGCTGTGATTTCTTATATACAGGAGCTATGGCTGCTCCCTTACCTGCTCCCTCAGCTTCTCCTTCTACGCTCGGTCCTGATCAGTTATATGAAGTGGAGGCTGTGATTTCTTATATACAGAGCTATGGCTGCTCCCTTACCTGCTCCCTCAGCTTCACCTTCTACGCTCGGTCCTGATCAGTTATATGAAGTGGAGGCTGTGATTTCTTTATATACAGGAGCTATGGCTGCTCCCTTACCTGCTCCCTCAGCTTCTCCTTCTACGCTCGGTCCTGATCAGTTATATGAAGTGGAGGCTGTGATTTCTTATATACAGAGCTATGGCTGCTCCCTTACCTGCTCCCTCAGCTTCTCCTTCTACGCTCGGTCCCTGATCAGTTATATGAAGTGGAGGCTGTGATTTCTTATATACAGAGCTATGGCTGCTCCCTTACCTGCTCCCTCAGCTTCTCCTTCTACGCTCGGTCCTGATCAGTTATATGAAGTGGAGGCTGTGATTTCTTATATACAGGAGCTATGGCTGCTCCCTTACCTGCTCCCTCAGCTTCTCCTTCTACGCTCGGTCCTGATCAGTTATATGAAGTGGAGGCTGTGATTTCTTATATACAGGAGCTATGGCTGCTCCCTTACCTGCTCCCTCAGCTTCTCCTTCTACGCTCGGTCCTGATCAGTTATATGAAGTGGAGGCTGTGATTTCTTATATACAGGAGCTATGGCTGCTCCCTTACCTGCTCCCTCAGCTTCTCCTTCTACGCTCGGTCCTGATCAGTTATATGAAGTGGAGGCTGTGATTTCTTATATACAGGAGCTATGGCTGCTCCCTTACCTGCTCCCTCAGCTTCTCCTTCTACGCTCGGTCCTGATCAGTTATATGAAGTGGAGGCTGTGCTTTCTTATATACAGGAGCTATGGCTGCTCCCTTACCTGCTCCCTCAGCTTCTCCTTCTACGCTCGGTCCTGATCAGTTATATGAAGTGGAGGCTGTGCTTTCTTATATACAGGAGCTATGGCTGCTCCCTTACCTGCTCCCTCAGCTTCTCCTTCTACGCTCGGTCCTGATCAGTTATATGAAGTGGAGGCTGTGATTTCTTATATACAGGAGCTATGGCTGCTCCCTTACCTGCTCCCTCAGCTTCTCCTTCTACGCTCGGTCCTGATCAGTTATATGAAGTGGAGGCTGTGATTTCTTATATACAGGAGCTATGGCTGCTCCCTTACCTGCTCCCTCAGCTTCTCCTTCTACGCTCGGTCCTGATCAGTTATATGAAGTGGAGGCTGTGATTTCTTATATACAGGAGCTATGGCTGCTCCCTTACCTGCTCCCTCAGCTTCTCCTTCTACGCTCGGTCCTGATTCAGTTATATGAAGTGGAGGCTGTGATTTCTTATATACAGGAGCTATGGCTGCTCCCTTACCTGCTCCCTCAGCTTCTCCTTCTACGCTCGGTCCTGATCAGTTATATGAAGTGGAGGCTGTGATTTCTTATATACAGGAGCTATGGCTGCTCCCTTACCTGCTCCCTCAGCTTCTCCTTCTACGCTCGGTCCTGATCAGTTATATGAAGTGGAGGCTGTGATTTCTTATATACAGGAGCTATGGCTGCTCCCTTACCTGCTCCCTCAGCTTCTCCTTCTACGCTCGGTCCTGATCAGTTATACGAAGTGGAGGCTGTGATTTCTTATATACAGGAGCTATGGCTGCTCCCTTACCTGCTCCCTCAGCTTCTCCTTCTACGCTCGGTCCTGATCAGTTATACGAAGTGGAGGCTGTGATTTCTTATATACAGGAGCTATGGCTGCTCCCTTACCTGCTCCCTCAGCTTCTCCTTCTACGCTCGGTCCTGATCAGTTATACGAAGTGGAGGCTGTGATTTCTTATATACAGGAGCTATGGCTGCTCCCTTACCTGCTCCCTCAGCTTCTCCTTCTACGCTCGGTCCTGATCAGTTATATGAAGTGGAGGCTGTGATTTCTTATATACAGGAGCTATGGCTGCTCCCTTACCTGCTCCCTCAGCTTCTCCTTCTACGCTCGGTCCTGATCAGTTATATGAAGTGAAGGCTGTGATTTCTTATATACAGAGCTATGGCTGCTCCCTTACCTGCTCCCTCAGCTTCTCCTTCTACGCTCGGTCCTGATCAGTTATACGAAGTGGAGGCTGTGATTTCTTATATACAGGAGCTATGGCTGCTCCCTTACCTGCTCCCTCAGCTTCTCCTTCTACGCTCAGTCCTGATCAGTTATACGAAGTGGAGGCTGTGATTTCTTATATACAGGAGCTATGGCTGCTCCCTTACCTGCTCCCTCAGCTTCTCCTTCTACGCTCGTTCCTGATCAGTTATATGAAGTGGAGGCTGTGATTTCTTATATACAGAGCTATGGCTGCTCCCTTACGTGCTCCCTCAGCTTCTCCTTCTACGCTCAGTCCTGATCAGTTATATGAAGTGGAGGCTGTGATTTCTTATATACAGGAGCTATGGCTGCTCCCTCAGCTTCTCCTTCTACGCTCGGTCCTGATCAGTTATATGAAGTGGAGGCTGTGATTTCTTATATACAGGAGCTATGGCTGCTCCCTTACCTGCTCCCTCAGCTTCTCCTTCTACGCTCGGTCCTGATCAGTTATATGAAGTGGAGGCTGTGATTTCTTATATACAGGAGCTATGGCTGCTCCCTTACCTGCTCCCTCAGCTTCTCCTTCTACGCTCGGTCCTGATCAGTTATATGAAGTGGAGGCTGTGATTTCTTATATACAGGAGCTATGGCTGCTCCCTTACCTGCTCCCTCAGCTTCTCCTTCTACGCTCGGTCCTGATTCAGTTATATGAAGTGGAGGCTGTGATTTCTTATATACAGAGCTATGGCTGCTCCCTTACCTGCTCCCTCAGCTTCTCCTTCTACGCTCGGTCCTGATCAGTTATACGAAGTGGAGGCTGTGATTTCTTATATACAGGAGCTATGGCTGCTCCCTTACCTGCTCCCTCAGCTTCTCCCTTCTACGCTCAGTCCTGATCAGTTATACGAAGTGGAGGCTGTGATTTCTTATATACAGGAGCTATGGCTGCTCCCTTACCTGCTCCCTCAGCTTCTCCTTCTACGCTCGTTCCTGATCAGTTATATGAAGTGGAGGCTGTGATTTCTTATATACAGGAGCTATGGCTGCTCCCTTACGTGCTCCCTCAGCTTCTCCTTCTACGCTCAGGTCCTGATCAGTTATATGAAGTGGAGGCTGTGATTTCTTATATACAGGAGCTATGGCTGCTCCCCTCAGCTTCTCCTTCTACGCTCGGTCCTGATCAGTTATATGAAGTGGAGGCTGTGATTTCTTATATACAGGAGCTATGGCTGCTCCCTTACCTGCTCCCTCAGCTTCTCCTTCTACGCTCGGTCCTGATCAGTTATATGAAGTGGAGGCTGTGATTTCTTATATACAGGAGCTATGGCTGCTCCCTTACCTGCTCCCTCAGCTTCTCCTTCTACGCTCGGTCCTGATCAGTTATATGAAGTGGAGGCTGTGATTTCTTATATACAGGAGCTATGGCTGCTCCCTTACCTGCTCCCTCAGCTTCTCCTTCTACGCTCGGTCCTGATCAGTTATATGAAGTGGAGGCTGTGATTTCTTATATACAGGAGCTATGGCTGCTCCCTTACCTGCTCCCTCAGCTTCTCCTTCTACGCTCGGTCCTGATCAGTTATATGAAGTGGAGGCTGTGATTTCTTATATACAGGAGCTATGGCTGCTCCCTTACCTGCTCCCTCAGCTTCTCCTTCTACGCTCGGTCCTGATCAGTTATATGAAGTGGAGGCTGTGATTTCTTATATACAGGAGCTATGGCTGCTCCCTTACCTGCTCCCTCAGCTTCTCCTTCTACGCTCGGTCCTGATCAGTTATATGAAGTGGAGGCTGTGATTTCTTATATACAGGAGCTATGGCTGCTCCCTTACCTGCTCCCTCAGCTTCTCCTTCTACGCTCGGTCCTGATCAGTTATATGAAGTGGAGGCTGTGATTTCTTATATACAGGAGCTATGGCTGCTCCCTTACCTGCTCCCTCAGCTTCTCCTTCTACGCTCGGTCCTGATCAGTTATATGAAGTGGAGGCTGTGATTTCTTATATACAGGAGCTATGGCTGCTCCCTTACCTGCTCCCTCAGCTTCTCCTTCTACGCTCGGGTCCTGATCAGTTATATGAAGTGGAGGCTGTGATTTCTTATATACAGAGCTATGGCTGCTCCCCTTACCTGCTCCCTCAGCTTCTCCTTCTACGCTCGGTCCTGATCAGTTATATGAAGTGGAGGCTGTGATTTCTTATATACAGAGCTATGGCTGCTCCCTTACCTGCTCCCTCAGCTTCTCCTTCTACGCTCGGTCCTGATCAGTTATATGAAGTGGAGGCTGTGATTTCTTATATACAGGAGCTATGGCTGCTCCCTTACCTGCTCCCTCAGCTTCTCCTTCTACGCTCGGTCCTGATCAGTTATATGAAGTGGAGGCTGTGATTTCTTATATACAGGAGCTATGGCTGCTCCCTTACCTGCTCCCTCAGCTTCTCCTTCTACGCTCGGTCCTGATCAGTTATATGAAGTGGAGGCTGTGATTTCTTATATACAGGAGCTATGGCTGCTCCCTTACCTGCTCCCTCAGCTTCTCCTTCTACGCTCGGTCCTGATCAGTTATATGAAGTGGAGGCTGTGATTTCTTATATACAGGAGCTATGGCTGCTCCCTTACCTGCTCCCTCAGCTTCTCCTTCTACGCTCGGTCCTGATCAGTTATATGAAGTGGAGGCTGTGATTTCCTTATATACAGGAGCTATGGCTGCTCCCTTACCTGCTCCCTCAGCTTCTCCTTCTACGCTCGGTCCTGATCAGTTATATGAAGTGGAGGCTGTGATTTCTTATATACAGGAGCTATGGCTGCTCCCTTACCTGCTCCCTCAGCTTCTCCTTCTACGCTCGGTCCTGATCAGTTATATGAAGTGGAGGCTGTGATTTCTTATATACAGGAGCTATGGCTGCTCCCCTTACCTGCTCCCTCAGCTTCTCCTTCTACGCTCGGTCCTGATCAGTTATATGAAGTGGAGGCTGTGATTTCTTATATACAGAGCTATGGCTGCTCCCTTACCTGCTCCCTCAGCTTCTCCTTCTACGCTCGGTCCTGATCAGTTATATGAAGTGGAGGCTGTGATTTCTTATATACAGGAGCTATGGCTGCTCCCTTACCTGCTCCCTCAGCTTCTCCTTCTACGCTCGGTCCTGATCAGTTATATGAAGTGGAGGCTGTGATTTCTTATATACAGGAGCTATGGCTGCTCCCTTACCTGCTCCCTCAGCTTCTCCTTCTACGCTCGGTCCTGATCAGTTATATGAAGTGGAGGCTGTGATTTCTTATATACAGGAGCTATGGCTGCTCCCTTACCTGCTCCCTCAGCTTCTCCTTCTACGCTCGGTCCTGATCAGTTATATGAAGTGGAGGCTGTGATTTCTTATATACAGGAGCTATGGCTGCTCCCTTACCTGCTCCCTCAGCTTCTCCTTCTATCGCTCGGTCCTGATCAGTTATATGAAGTGGAGGCTGTGATTTCTTATATACAGGAGCTATGGCTGCTCCCTTACCTGCTCCCTCAGCTTCTCCTTCTACGCTCGGTCCTGATCAGTTATATGAAGTGGAGGCTGTGATTTCTTATATACAGGAGCTATGGCTGCTCCCTTACCTGCTCCCTCAGCTTCTCCTTCTACGCTCGGTCCTGATCAGTTATATGAAGTGGAGGCTGTGATTTCTTATATACAGGAGCTATGGCTGCTCCCTTACCTGCTCCCTCAGCTTCTCCTTCTACGCTCGGTCCTGATCAGTTATATGAAGTGGAGGCTGTGATTTCTTATATACAGGAGCTATGGCTGCTCCCTTACCTGCTCCCTCAGCTTCTCCTTCTACGCTCGGTCCTGATCAGTTATATGAAGTGGAGGCTGTGATTTCTTATATACAGGAGCTATGGCTGCTCCCTTACCTGCTCCCTCAGCTTCTCCTTCTACGCTCGGTCCTGATCAGTTATACGAAGTGGAGGCTGTGATTTCTTATATACAGAGCTATGGCTGCTCCCTTACCTGCTCCCTCAGCTTCTCCTTCTACGCTCGGTCCTGATCAGTTATATGAAGTGGAGGCTGTGATTTCTTATATACAGGAGCTATGGCTGCTCCCTTACCTGCTCCCTCAGCTTCTCCTTCTACGCTCGGTCCTGATCAGTTATATGAAGTGGAGGCTGTGATTTCTTATATACAGGAGCTATGGCTGCTCCCTTACCTGCTCCCTCAGCTTCTCCTTCTACGCTCGGTCCTGATCAGTTATATGAAGTGGAGGCTGTGATTTCTTATATACAGGAGCTATGGCTGCTCCCTTACCTGCTCCCTCAGCTTCTCCTTCTACGCTCGGTCCTGATCAGTTATATGAAGTGGAGGCTGTGATTTCTTATATACAGGAGCTATGGCTGCTCCCTTACCTGCTCCCTCAGCTTCTCCTTCTACGCTCGGTCCTGATCAGTTATACGAAGTGGAGGCTGTGATTTCTTATATACAGAGCTATGGCTGCTCCCTTACCTGCTCCCTCAGCTTCTCCTTCTACGCTCGGTCCTGATCAGTTATATGAAGTGGAGGCTGTGATTTCTTATATACAGGAGCTATGGCTGCTCCCTTACCTGCTCCCTCAGCTTCTCCTTCTACGATCGGTCCTGATCAGTTATATGAAGTGGAGGCTGTGCTTTCTTATATACAGGAGCTATGGCTGCTCCCTTACCTGCTCCCTCAGCTTCTCCTTCTACGCTCGGTCCTGATCAGTTATATGAAGTGGAGGCTGTGATTTCTTATATACAGGAGCTATGGCTGCTCCCTTACCTGCTCCCTCAGCTTCTCCTTCTACGCTCGGTCCTGATCAGTTATATGAAGTGGAGGCTGTGATTTCTTATATACAGGAGCTATGGCTGCTCCCTTACCTGCTCCCTCAGCTTCTCCTTCTACGCTCGGTCCTGATCAGTTATATGAAGTGGAGGCTGTGATTTCTTATATACAGGAGCTATGGCTGCTCCCTTACCTGCTCCCTCAGCTTCTCCTTCTACGCTCGGTCCTGATCAGTTATATGAAGTGGAGGCTGTGATTTCTTATATACAGAGCTATGGCTGCTCCCTTACCTGCTCCCTCAGCTTCTCCTTCTACGCTCGGTCCTGATCAGTTATATGAAGTGGAGGCTGTGATTTCTTATATACAGGAGCTATGGCTGCTCCCTTACCTGCTCCCTCAGCTTCTCCTTCTACGCTCGGTCCTGATCAGTTATATGAAGTGGAGGCTGTGATTTCTTATATACAGAGCTATGGCTGCTCCCTTACCTGCTCCCTCAGCTTCTCCTTCTACGCTCGGTCCTGATCAGTTATATGAAGTGGAGGCTGTGATTTCTTATATACAGGAGCTATGGCTGCTCCCTTACCTGCTCCCTCAGCTTCTCCTTCTACGCTCGGTCCTGATCAGTTATATGAAGTGGAGGCTGTGATTTCTTATATACAGGAGCTATGGCTGCTCCCTTACCTGCTCCCTCAGCTTCTCCTTCTACGCTCGGTCCTGATCAGTTATATGAAGTGGAGGCTGTGATTTCTTATATACAGGAGCTATGGCTGCTCCCTTACCTGCTCCCTCAGCTTCTCCTTCTACGCTCGGTCCTGATCAGTTATATGAAGTGGAGGCTGTGATTTCTTATATACAGGAGCTATGGCTGCTCCCTTACCTGCTCCCTCAGCTTCTCCTTCTACGCTCGGTCCTGATCAGTTATATGAAGTGGAGGCTGTGATTTCTTATATACAGGAGCTATGGCTGCTCCCTTACCTGCTCCCTCAGCTTCTCCTTCTACGCTCGGTCCTGATCAGTTATATGAAGTGGAGGCTGTGATTTCTTATATACAGGAGCTATGGCTGCTCCCTTACCTGCTCCCTCAGCTTCTCCTTCTACGCTCGGTCCTGATCAGTTATATGAAGTGGAGGCTGTGATTTCTTATATACAGGAGCTATGGCTGCTCCCTTACCTGCTCCCTCAGCTTCTCCTTCTACGCTCGGTCCTGATCAGTTATATGAAGTGGAGGCTGTGATTTCTTATATACAGGAGCTATGGCTGCTCCCTTACCTGCTCCCTCAGCTTCTCCTTCTACGCTCGGTCCTGATCAGTTATATGAAGTGGAGGCTGTGATTTCTTATATACAGAGCTATGGCTGCTCCCTTACCTGCTCCCTCAGCTTCTCCTTCTACGCTCGGTCCTGATCAGTTATATGAAGTGGAGGCTGTGATTTCTTATATACAGGAGCTATGGCTGCTCCCTTACCTGCTCCCTTACCTGCTCCATACTGCGAAGTGCACATAGGTGAAAATAGTAAAACTTATGCACTGCTCTCAGTCCACTGTATAGTAGAATATACAGGTTAGGATAAAGCAAAGAGAGTGACATGCAATGATGTCACATGAAAAAGTGCCTAGTGCCTGTTTGATACCTGGATATAAAGTGATTATATTATTTGTGTTATTACCAAGACACTCAGGGTAGTTTCTGGAAACTAAGTGGACTGGGAGTAACTGAGAGACTGAGTAAGAAAACAAATAACAATATTATTAATATAATTAATATTAAAATACATGTTGCTATATAAAAGATTTAATTATGATAATTAAATATACCACATGAAAACTGATGAGCATAACGGCCAATCCAGTGTTTGCTGTTGATAATAGATTGGTGTGATCATTGACTGGAGAAGATATAGATAGAGTACAAATAACCAAAAATTCTAAAAAATATCAATATAATCCCGAAAGGTATCCGCCATCAAAGTAAAGTCCAGAAGTTGAGGTTAATTTTGGTTCCCATGATGGCCGCAAAAAATGGGAATGACCAAGTCTTATATTTGGTGGTAGCTTGATAGCTGTTCCCTTTAGATATTCATAAATCTTTATTATGTCTGACTTGTCCGTGAGACCCGAGAAGGTATGGATAAAACACAGATGTATCCATAACGGTGAGAATGCTAATAGGATTACAAGCGCAAGCTGAAAATAAAATTTAAAATCAAACAACCTAATACTGAGTATGATATGCAAAAGCCCACCCACCCCTAAAAGATGCTTGACAAAAATCTGAATCTGAATATCCCTGAGTTTTTGTGAGTAGGGTATTATACCTGGCAGAGGGGTTGGTCCAACCCAGAATCACATTGATTAATAGTGAAATAATAATTTCTCACTATTTCTTGGTCCTGGGACTCTCCCAAGCCAGCACCTCAGCCATGACGCCCAGCACTACTGGAAATTCAAAGTTTTGACTATAGCCACGTGTTGGTGGCACCAACAACCACAGTGGTCTTGTGGTCCTCTGACTGAATCAAGTTGACACCAGAGCTGAGGCAGTCTCCTACACACTGAACGCTAGAAGCTGCTACGGTGGTCTTGTTGCCCTCTGACTGGATCATCCACACTGAGCGCATGAAGGTTATACATTAATGTCTCTAGTCACCTTCCGGGTGGTCTCATGGTCCTCTCATTGGATGCAGTAGACATCGGAGCTGATGGGGTCTTATTTACTCTGAAAGCTCGAAGTTGCACATTGAAGTCTGTCTTCTCATTGGATTCATCAGATCTGAAAGGGTGTAATCCACACTGAGTGCTCAAGCCTCCTACAGTAGTGTTTCTAGCTACCTTCTGGTTGGTCACATGGTCCTCTCACTGCATTCAGTATACAGTGGACCAGAGAAGGTCTCATCCACACTCAGCGGTCTTGGTCCATAAAGTTGGTCCTTGTTGGCTGTGCAAGAGATTAGCCTTCAATCTTCCTCTGAAGAACTGAGCTAGAGAACAGAGCTGAGAGGGTGTTATAAACTACAAAGGCCCTTGGCCCTCTAAAAGTGATCCTCTGGGCAGTTTCCTTGTGCTCGGACTGGAATGCCTGTATTAAATCAGTTTTCTCAGCAATAAAGACCAAGCATGAGACGAATTTTGTAGATCAGTGGTGTCTAATATATTGAATATATATATATATATATATATATATATATAATATATATTATATACCGTAATATATATCCCGATTCTAACGCATCGGGTATTCTAGAATATGCATGTCCACGTAGTATATTGCCCAGCCACGTAGTATATTGCCTAGTGACGTAGTATATTGCGCAGCCACGTAGTATATTGCCTAGTGATATAGTATATTGCCCAGCCAGGTTTGTCACAGGTTAAAAAATAAACATATACTCACCTTTCCGAGGGCCCCTTGTAGTCCACAGCAGCTTCCGGTCCCAGGTTTGGTATGTGCGCAGGACCTGTGATGGCAGGTCTTTCGCACATGCGCGCAGGGCCTGTGATGACGTCGCGGTCACATGACCGTGACGTCATGGCAGGTCTTTTGCGCAGGGCCTGTGATGACGTCGCAGTCACATGACCGTGACGTCATGGCAGGTCTTTCGCGCATGCGCGCAGGGCCTGTGATGACGTCGCAGTCACATGACCGTGACGTCATGGCAGGTCCTTCTCCCATACCATCTTTGCCACCGGAACCTGCAACGGAAGATGGCGGTCGGCGCGAGCGACTACGGAGGGTGAGTATAGCAGGTGTTTTTTTTTTTAAATTAGTTTTAAGATTACATTTTTTACTATTGATGCCGCATAGGCAGCGTCAATAGTAAAAAGTTGGGGACACACAGGGTTAATAGCGGCGGTAACGGAGTGCATTACCCGCGGCATAACGCGGTCCGTTACCGCCGGCATTAACCCTGTGTTAGCAGAGACCGGAGGGGAGTATGCAGGCGACAGGCACTGACTGCGGGGAGTAAGGAGCGGCCATTTTCTTCCGGACTGTGCCCGTCGCTGATTGGTCTCGCCAGCTGCCTGTCATGGCTGCTGCGACCAATCAGCGAATAAATAACCGTGACAGACGGAAGTGACCCTTAGACAATTATATAGTCGATCTCCCAATATGTCATATCAGGAGGGTTAAGGTCCCAGCAAAAAGGTCTCTCCATATACTTCTATCTATTTATGCGCTATGTGAGGAAATCTCACCAGCAGCAGAGCTCTCCATACACCCGATCTATGTGATATCTGGGGATACAGTGCCAGCAGAAAGGTCTCACGGTTGTGGTCCACCAGTAAGGGAGGTCTATTCAAGTGTTAGAATACTCATGAGATGGCAATCTTACCAAACAGAAAGACATCACAATCAATTCTTGGTCTCAATGATATCCCCCTCCCCCTTCCCCCCCCCCCCCCCCCCCGCACCCGCACTAGTTGACATCCCTCGACCAGTATGTTTATGACTCCCAGCTTGGGAGTTGCGGTGATATTTCCAGCGATAGGTGCGGAACCTATATAGGGACAGGGGTGACATTAGATCTGCTTAGGGGTCTCCACTTCCCTAGTATTGGGCTCCCTTCCCCTTATTCCTTTGTGTTGCACTTAGTCTTTCCTACAGTGTGCGTGACACATGCCCAGGTTACATCATGCCTCCTTGAGATATTTTGGGCTGCACTATGATGAAAATAATAATTTGTTAAACAATCACCCAGTAGTAGTGTGACCAGTGACCATGAAGAGGCAGAAGGAGTTAGTCAGTCCCTGTATTGGAAACGATCGGCTGATAACAGAGTAAACAGGTCACTACAGATTCAGAAACAAAGGGAGTACCCCTATATTAAGCCCGCCGTATGTATGAAGTCCTCTGCGTATGGGGATCATATTGCAAACAAGTCAGAGCCAGAGTCTCTATCTGCAACCACAGACACAAGAAGGATGGGGCAGACTCTTCTTACATATGATCTAGAATAAGAGACAAAATACAATCTGAGGCAAGAAGAACATTACTGGAGGTGTTCACTGCTCCTCTGGGGTCCTTCCCTCTTTCAGGAGAACGTCAGCCATTGTGTGTTAGGCCGGTTTTACACGTCAGTGGCTCCGGTACGTGAGGTGACAGTTTCCTCACGTACCGGAGCCACTGACACACGTAGACACATTAAAATCAATGCATCTGTGCAGATGTCATTGATTTTTTTTTTTTTTTTTTTTGCGGACCGTGTGCCAAACACGGAGACATGTCAGTGTTCTTGGGAGCGCACGGATTACACGGACCCATTAAAGTCAATGGGTCCATGTAAAACACGTACCGCACACGGAAGTTGTCCGTGTGCCGTGCAGGAAACAGCGCTACATTAAGCGCTGCCCCCCCCCCACTGGTGCTGAAGCCCCATTCATATCTTCCCTGCAGCAGCGTTTGCTGTAGAGAAGATATGAATAATCGTGTGTAAAATCAAGATCCAGGTCCCCAACCCCCTCCCACCCCCTGAGCGCCCGCCCCCGTGTGGCCGCTAATTTACAGTAATGAATATGCGGCTCCACCACTATGGGAGGTGGAGCCGCATATTCATGACTGTAGTCGGCGACCCCCACGTGACCTCTCATACAGTAGAAGGTGCGGCCAGGACAGGAAGCAGCGCCAGCAAGGGAGCCGGGTGAGTATTTTCATCACAGCGGGGGGGGACGCACAGGGGGTGGGAGGGGGGATTGGGACCTGGATCTTGATTTTACACACAATTATTCATATCTTCTCTACAGCAAACGCTGCTGCAGGGAAGATATGAATGGGGCTTCAGCACCAGATGCAGGGGACAGCGCTAAACTTTAGCGCTGTCTCCGGCACGGTGCGTGTGGTACCCAGTGGGCACACGGGCGGTACACGTGTGCCGCACGTGTGCCACAGAAACGCACACGGACACGGATAATTCCGGTACCGGAATTATCTGGACGTGTGGGACTGCCCTTATGGTTAGTTTCCCTTGTCGGGCACCTAGTGAGGCTGGCCCTTGTTAGTTAGACACTGCTCTGTGTCCGTTCTGTGATTCTGGATGTACTGTTCTTTATGGAGCAGCAGAGACATCTCACCCGTGGTTTCAGCTTCTCGCTCTGAGGCTGGCCCATGTCAGTTAGACATTGCTGTGTCCATTGTGGTTGTGGATGTACTGTGAAGACATTACATTGGGACCTGTCCTGGAAGTCTTTCACCAGGGGGTTATATATGGAGCAGCGGAGACCTCTCACCCGTGGTTTCAGCTGCTCGCTGTGGTGGGGTGACTTTTCCTCATTAGGCGTGTTCTATCGAAATCTCCAATCATGTGATTATTTCTCCTTCCTAGTCACAGATCTGGAAGATGCGCTGAAGATGGATCCGGAAACCTTCAAACAGAAATATCATGTGGAGAAACCGCAACTGAATGACCACAACTTGATTCTCCACTGCCAGCTGGGGAGAAGAGGCCAGCGGGCCACTGAGGTTGCCCAGAGTCTGGGCTACAAGTAGTAAGTGACTGATAAGGAAGATGGGGCATCTCTGCAAGCTTATTTAATGGTATACAGTGGGTACGGAAAGTATTTCAGACCCATTTAAATTTTTCACTCTGTTTCATTGCAGCCATTTGGTAAATTCAAAAAAAATCATTTTTTTCCCTCATTAAAGGGAACCTGTCACCCCGTTTTTTTCAGATTGAGATAAAAATACTGTTAAATAGGGCCTGCGCTGTGCGTTACAATAGTGTATGTAGTGTACCCTGATTCCCCACCTATGCTGCGAAATACATTACCAAAGTCGCCGTTTTCGCCTGTCAATCAGGCTGGTCAGGTCAGGTGGGCGTGGTGACATCGCTGTTTCTTCCCCAGCTTTCCGTTGGTGGTGTGCGCATGTCCAAGTGCCGAATCCACTGCGCGCAGGTGAAGAAAAAGCGCGCGATCTGCGCTATTACCCTTGTCATCGGTGGGGGCGGCCATTTTCCTGAGGCCGCGCGTGCTCTGCTGCACGGGGCTTCAGGAAAATGGCCGCGGGATGCCGCGCGTGCGCAGATGGAGATCGCGGCGGCTATTTTCCTGAAGCCGAGATGCCATTTTCTTGAAGCCCCGTGCAGAAGAGCACTCCATCTGCGCACGCGCAGCCTCAGGAAGATGGCCGCCCCCACGATCACCAGGGAAATGGTGCCGATCGCGCGCTTTTTCTTCACCTGTGCGCAGTGGATTCGGCACTTGGACATGCGCACACCACTACGCCACCAACGGAAAGCTGGGGAAGAAACAGCAATGTCACCACGCCCACCTGACCTGACCAGCCTGATTGACAGGCGAAAACGGCGACTTTGGTAATGTATTTCGCAGCATAGGTGGGGAATCAGGGTACACTACATACACTATTGTAACGCACAGCGCAGGCCCTATTTAACAGTATTTTTATCTCAATCTGAAAAAACAGGGTGACAGGTTCCCTTTAATGTACACTCTGCACCCCATCTTGACAGCAAAAATGTCTACATTTCTGTTTTTTTTTTCAAATTGAATAAAAAATGATATATGATATATCACTCTTTACACTCCATCCATTTCATCCCCTCTCTTCTCTCCTATGTATAGCACTCATGCCCTTTTCACAATCCTATACTGCATAGCTCTCACAAATCATTTCACTATCTCCTTACACTCTCCATTTCCAATCTCCTAGTCGAAGGAGATATCTCTCCCAACCCCAGCCCTTCTTGTAATTGTAAGTTGAACTGTTCCCCTACTATACTCAGAAATCCTGCAAATCTCATTAATATTCCCTGCATGCCTTCTGTTTCTTTTAACTGTGCCCTCTGGAATTCACACTCTTACTTTCTGATTTTCTTATCCTTCTGGCTTCAACAGTCAAACACCACCGCCACTGCTGCTTTCTCATATGGTGGTCTACATTTCTCTCATACCCTGAGATCCGACAACAGACCTGCAGGAGGAGCTGGTCTGCTCCTAGGAACCAAATTGGATCCAGTTGGATGAACACGTAAGTGGGCTGTGCAGCTGAAGTGGATCAATTCTGCAGAAATGATAAGAAGTAATTTTATTCACTTCATTTCTGAAGAATTCACTCCAGCAGCGCAGCCCACCTACGTGTTAATCCAGCTGGATCCAATATCTCCAGGAGGATTTATCCACCTGCCACAGGCAGCAGTAGCTATTTTTTTCATTACTACATAGCAGTTGTGCCTGTCACAATTCCATCAGGTTAGCATAACCAGCACTCTGCTACTTTCCCTCCATAGGGTATCACCCTATTGTGCGTTCTGTTTTCCACTTCTAGATTTACCTATCAACCAAATGTACTTTTCAGGTTATCCCCCCAAGTACCCTCTCTTATTTTCTCTTCATTTGAGGTCCACACTGTCAAACTCTACAGCTCCTTCTCCCTAAGAGTGGCGGATGTGTATCATCCTCCAAGTCCTTCCCGTCAGTTTCTTGATCACTTTGCCACCTGACTTCCATATATTCTGTCCTTTGACATCCCCACCCCCATCATGGGAGACTTTCGCCGTTGGTGATCCTCTCTCCCCATCTGTCACACACCTTTTATCTCTAACCTCCTCTTTCCGCCTTTCACAGCTTATTGACTCTCCTATGCATGTAGACAGACATACACTGGACCTGGTCTTCTGTCGGCTTTGCTCAGTGCATGATTTTACTAACTCCCCTCTCCTGTTCTCTGATCACAACCTTCTTTCATTCTCTGCTGAGAACTCTCACCCCGCTCAGGACATCCCCACTTTCTAACCTTATAGAAATAAACATGCCATTAACACACAAACCTATGAAGAATTTGCAGTCCTCATTGTTTCCAATCTCCTCCCTGTCATGTCCTGACTCTGCAGTGTTTCATTATAACGTTTCAGTGCAAAGTGCCCTGAATGAAGTGGCACCTTCTATATATAGAACAACTCGGCACAGACGGCGACAACCCTGGAACACGTTGCAAACACATTTCCTACAGCGGTGCTCCAGGTGCGCTGAACGTCTGTGGAGAAAATCCAATCTAGCTAAAGATTTCTTCCATTATAAGTTTATGCTTAAAACATACAAGTCTGCCCTTCAGTCTCCAAACAAACATACTTCACCGCCCTCATCACCTCACTATCCAACAATGCAATACTTTGACACGTTTCATTCTTTCTTCAGTCCAAGAGTGCAGGCCCCAACCACGGATCTCGGCACTGACAATCTGCCTAATTATTTCAAAGAAAAAATTGATAATATCAAACAGGAAATTGTCTCCCAATCCCTTCATACCTTGCAGGGTCCTCCCCCACTGCATCTTGCTTACTCTGTATCTTTGAGCCAGTCATGGAAGAAGTGATCAGATTCCTTGCATCTTCTCACCCTGTTACTTGCACCAGTGATCCTATTCCCTCGCATCTCCTCCAGTCTTACCCCAGCTGTGAGCACTCACCTAACAAAAATAATCAACCTCTCTCTTTCGGGATCTTTTCCTCCTCATTTAAACACTATAGACCTCTCTAATCTTCCCTTCATCTCTAAACTCCGGGGACTCTTGGTCCACTCCACTAATCTGCTATCTCTCTGATCTCTCTGATCACGCTTTTCTTGACCCTCTACAATCTGGTTTCTGCTCTTAACACTCACTCCACTGAAACTGCCCTCTCTAGAGTCTCCAGTGATCTACTAACAACTAAATCTTTAGGTCCCTGCGCCCTGCTGATTCTCTTGGATCTCTGAAGCATTCGACACTGTGGATCGCCAGCTCCTCCACATTATGCTCCGCTCCATCGGCCTCCAGAACACCATTCTCTCCTGGTTCTCCTACCACTCTGACCGCTCCTTTGCTGTATCTTTTGCTTACTCTTCCTCGTCTCCTTTCCTCCTTACTGTTGGGGTTCCTCAAGGATCAGTCCTTGGCCCCTTCCTCTTCACCTTGGATACTGCCCCTATTGGACAAACAATCAGTAGCTTTGGTTTCCAGTACCATCTCTATGCTCATGACACCCAATTATACACCTCTACTCCTGACATCACGCCTGCATTATTACAAAACATCAGTGTCTGTCTTACCGCTGTCTCCAATATCATGTCCTCCCTCGATCTGAAACTGAACCTTTCAAAACCTGAACTCCTTGTGTTTCCTCCCTCCAGTAACCTATCTATGCCAACATTGCCATTTCCGTGTGTGGTTATACCATTACTCCCCAACAGCATGCCTGCTGTCTTGGGGTCATACTTGATTCAGATCTTTTATTCACTTCCACATCTGATCACTTGCTCACTCCTGTCATCTACACCTCTAAAACATTTCTAGAATTTAACCCTATCTTACTTTCGACTCTGCAAAAACTCATACAGTAGCTCTTATTCACTCTCATCGGGACCATTGTACCTCTCTACTAATTGGTCTCCCTCTTACTAAACTCTCCCCTCTCCAATCCATCCTGAATGCTGCAGCCAGGATTATATTCCTCACCAACCGTTACATTGATGCCTCCACCCTGTGCCAGTAATTGCACTGGTGACCCATCCATCCACTCCAGAGTTCAACATAAACTCATCACTCTCAATCACAAAGTGCTCCACGGTTCAGCACCACCCTACATCTCCTACCTTGTCTCAGTCTACCACCCTACCCGTCCTCTCCACGGTTTAGCACCACTCAACATCTCACTTGTCTCAGTCTACCACCCTTCTTGTGCCCTCTGTTCTGCTAATGATTTGGGATTAACATCTTCAATAATTCACACCTCCCACAGCCATCTCCAAGACTTCTTGTGTGCTGCACCAATTCTTTGGAATGCACTACCCAGGGCAATTTGACTAATCCCCGATACCTACAGTTTTAATTGTGACCTAAAAACGCATTTCTTCTACTGCCTCAACATATTCATCTAACTGTCCCTGTGGTTCCCATATAACAGTTTCTTCATAATCTGGACCCCCGTATTGTCTGTCCTCACACCCTCCATGCATTTAAGAGCCCTCTGTGTCTGTACTTTTACACATACAGATGGTTACCGGTTCATGTAGCATTACATGAACACCTTATTTCTTACATAATGGCTGGTCAGAACAATGACCGCAATTGTTACCATCCATCCACCTTTCGTGTCTCCCCTATTTCCTCAGATTATAGCTGCTGGACGCTCACTGCTCCTGTATCTGAGTTACTTGTTATTCTGCAATGTCTTTATTGTCCTTCCTAATGTATAGTTCTGTGAAATATGTTGGCACTATAGAAATAACATTATTATTATGGGAGAGTGAGGGGGCCGAGGGCAAACGTGCACCAAAATGGGGAAAGTAGATATTAGAGAAGACCGCCCTAGCCATAAAGTACTCTGATGTACCGGACGGGGGGAGGCAGCTTGCTGGGGTACGTCAGAGAGCGGGGGCCAGTACCATATGTGGGCCGTCAGAATTACTTTTCAGGCGGTGATGCTGAACATTGTAGTCCCTCCATTCTCACGTCCTTGTTTTTATGTTTCAGTGCACGGAACTATGCTGGAGCTTACAAAGAATGGTCAGAAAAGGAGGGGAAATGACCAGTTCCCAAACACCGACCAAGGACCCCAATAATTACTGTACAATAAAGAATAAATTATTATAAGTTGAGTGAATTCACCGAGTCATAATGAATACTGTGTCACATGACCACCGTATACAACACCGTCTTACATGACCGCTGCATACAACACCATCGTACATAACCGCCGTATACAACACTGTCACGTGTCACATACATCACTACACACAGTATATACTATATCTTATTTACTATGTCCTATCTGTATATAGTATATAATGTACATAACACATCACTACACACAGTATACACTTTTATATCTTATACTAGATGGAGGCCCAATGCTATCGCATCGGGAGGGCGGTAATGTCACGATGGGGCAGGCTTTGGAGTGTTGAGAATCTCTCCCCCATGCGCTCACTCGCCTATCCACTCTCTTTTCCCATGTGCTGACTTCTCCCGTTTGTGCTCTTTTTTTTCTTTGACAATCAAAAACAATACTGACATTACAGCAGGAGATCGCAGAGGATGCATTTTGTGAGGTAAAATATTTTTTAAAAACGGTCAGTAGAATATTTTACCTCACAAAATGAATCCTCTGTGATCCCTTGCTGTAATGTCAGTATTGTCTGTTGCTTTTTCCCCTGCCCAGGAGATGCGTTATGTTCCGTACATGGTCAGACACAGTCAATTTTTAAAATGAACTTTTGTTCATGAGGAAAACCCCTTTTAATGTGACCGGCTTCCTCTACCTGTAGACACGTCGTGCATCTACTGCCGGGATCAGCCGAATGATTCACTGCGCCTGCGAGTAATTTGCGCAGTAAATCAGACCGCCGCCATCTTTGTGCAGACAGATAGCGGCGGTCACATTAAAACTGTGCATGTGCTCCTCCTGTACAAAGATGGCACCAGTCAGTGAATCATTTGGCTGATCCCAGTGGCGGCGTGTGTGCGACGGTGTTCCGCTGGTGGTGCCGCACAAGAGGCTGCATGAGTGTGAGTATGTTTGTGTGGTGCGTATGGCATATAAAGTATGTGCGGTGCAACGGTGTTCTGTTGGTGGTACTGCGCAAGAGGCTGCGTGAGAGTGTGTGTGTGTGTGGTGCGACAGTGTTCCGCGGGTGGTACAGTGTAATAGGTTTGTACCAGCAGCAGTTTCGATATTGAGACACCCATCACTTGGGTGTCCAAATATGACAGTCGGTGAACTTCTCCGCTTAGATTTCTGGGATACGGTTACATCTGGACAGAACAGGAAAAGAAAACATTACAAGGCAATTATATAGATTACTATGTCCCATCTGCATACCTCCCAACTTTTGAAGATTGGAAAGGGGCACATTTTAGGCCATGCCTCTGACCACACCCATTCATAATTAGTCACACCCATATCCACGTCCCAACCACACCCATTCAGCACTGCTGATCACACTGTTTCATATACAATAATTATAAACAAAAAAATATGGCCACACAGTGCTCCATAATGGCCCCAAATTATGCTCCATACTGTATCATGATCACACATGATGCTCCATACTGTATAATGACTGCACATGATGCTCCATACTGTATAATGACCGCACATGATGCTCCATACTGTATATTGGCTGCACATGAAGCTCAATACTGTATAATGACCACACATGATTCTCAATACTGTATAATGACCACACATGATGCTCAATACTGTATAATGACCACACATGATGCTCAATACTGTATAATGACCACACATGATGCTCCATACTGTATAATGACCGCACATGATGCTCATTACTGTATAATGACCACACATTATGCTCAATACTGTATAATGGTCACACATGATGCTCCATACTGTATAATGACCACACATGATGCTCAATACTGTATAATGACCACACATGATGCTCAATACTGTATAATGGCCCCACATGATGCTCAATACTGTATAATGACCACACATGATGCTCAAAACTGTATAATGACCCCACATGATGCTCAATACTGTATAATGACCCCACATGATGCTCAATACTGTATAATGACCGCACATGATGCTCCATACTGTACAATGGCCCCACATGATTCTCCATACTGTATAATGACCGCACATGATGCTTCATCTATATATATAATTGTCTAAGGGTCACTTCCGTCTGTCTGTCCTTCTCTCTGTCACGGTTATTCATTCGCTGATTGGTCTCGCCAGCTGCCTGTCATGGCTGGCGCAACCAATCAGCGACGGGAACAGTCCAGAAGAAAATGGCCGCTCCTTACTCCCCGCAGTCCGTGCCTGTCGCCTGCATACTCCCCTCTGGTCACCGCTAACACAGGGTTAATGCCGGCGGTAACGGACCGCGTTATGCCGCGGGTAACGCACTCCGTTACCGCCGCTATTAGCCCTGTGTGTCCCCAACTTTTTACTATTGACGCTGCCTATGCGGCATCAATAGTAAAAAATGTAATGTTAAAAATAAATAAACCTGCTATACTCGCCCTCCGTAGTCCACTGAGCAGCTCCCGCCGGCCGCCATCTTCCGCTGCAGTTTCCGCACTTTCCGGTGGCAAAGATGGTGAGTATATGTTTATTATTTTTCCACCTGTGACAAACCTGGCTGGGCAATATACTACGTAGCTGGGCAATATACTACGTGACTGGCCAACATACTACGTGGCTCTGTGCTGGATACTACGTCACTGGGCAATATACTACGTCACTGGGCAAAATACTACGTGGCTCTGTGCTGTATAATACGTAACTGGGCAATATACTATGTGGCTCTGTGCTGTATATTACGTAACTGGGCACTATACTACGTGGCTCTGTACTGTATACTACGCCACTGGACAATATACTACGTCACTGGACAATATACTACGTAACTGGGCAATATACTACTTGCCTGGGCAATATACTACGTGGCTGGGCAATATACTACGTAACTGCAATATATTACGTCACTAGGCAATATACTATGTGGCTGGGCAATATACTATGTGGCTGGGCAATATACTACGTGACTGGGCAATATACTACGTAACTGGCCAATATACTACGTGGCTGCGCAATATACTGGCCAATATACTACGTGGCTGCGCAATATACTGGGCAATATACTACGTAACTGGGCAATATACTACGTCACTAGGCAATATACTATGTGGCTGGGCAATATACTACGTAACTGGGCAATATACTACGTGGCTGAACAATATACCACGTGGTTGGGCAATATGCTACGTGACTGGGCAATATACTCCGTCACTGGGCAATATACTACGTGGCTGGGCAATATACTACGTGGCTGCGCAATATACTGGCCAATATACTACGTGGCTGCGCAATATACTGGGCAATATACTACGTAACTGGGCAATATACTACGTCACTAGGCAATATACTCCGTAACTGGGCAATATACTATGTGGATGGGCAATATACTATTTAACTGGGCAATATACTACTTGGCTGGGCAATATACTACGTGGTTGGGCAATATACTACGTAACTGGCCAATATACTACGTGGCTGCGCAATATACTACGTCACTGGGCAATATACTACGTGACTGGGCAATATACTACGTGGCTGGCCAATAAACTATGTAACTGGCCAATATACTACGTGGCTGCGCAATATACTACGTCACTGGGCAATATACTACGTGGTTGGGCAATATACTACGTGGCTGCGCAATATACTACGTCACTAGGCAATATACTACGTAACTGGGCAATATACTACGTGGCTGGCCAATATACTACGTGGCTGCGCAATATACTACGTCACTGGGCAATATACTATGTGGTTGGGAAATATACTACGTGACTGGGCAATATACTACGTGGCTGCGCAATATACTACGTCACTAGGCAATATACTACGTAACTGGGCAATATACTACTTGCCTGGGCAATATACTACGTAACTGGGCAATATACTACGTCACTAGGCAATATATTACGTAACTGGGCAATATACTACGTGGCTGCGCAATATACTACGTCACTAGGCAATATACTACGTGGTTGGGCAATATACTACGTGGCTGCGCAATATACTACGTCACTAGGCAATATACTACGTCACTAGGCAGTATACTACGTAACTGGGCAATATACTATGTCGCTGGGCAATATACTACGTAACTGGGCAATATACTACTTGGCTGGGCAATATACTATGAGGCTGGGCAATATACTACGTGGTTGGGCAATATACTACGTAACTGGCCAATATACTACGTGGCTGCGCAATATACTACGTCACTGGGCAATATACTACGTGGCTGGGCAATATACTACGTAACTGGCCAATATACTACGTGGCTGCGCAATATACTACGTCACTGGGCAATATACTACGTCACTGGGCAATATACTACGTGGCTGGGCAATATACTACGTGACTGGGCAATATACTACGTGACTGGGCAATATACTACGTGGCTGGCCAATATACTACGTCACTGGGCAATATACTACGTCGCTGGGCAATATACTACGTGGCTGCGCAATATGCTACGTCACTGGGCAATATACTATGTGGCTGCGCAATATACTACGTCGCTGGGCAATATACTATGTGGTTATGCAATATACTACGTGGCTGGGCAATATACTACGTGGTTGGGAAATATACTACGTGACTGGGCAATATACTACGTCACTGGGCAATATACTACGTGTTTGTGCAATATACTACGTGGCTGGGCAATATACTACGTGACTGGGCAATATACTATGTGGTTGGGCAATATACTACGTGACTGGGCAATATACTACGTGGTTGGGCAATATACTACGTGACTGGGCAATATACTACGTGGTTGGGCAATATACTACGTGTCTGGGCAATATACTACGTGGCTGGACAATATAGTACGTAACTTGGCAATATACTACGTGGCTGGGCAACATACTACGTGGCTGTGCAACATACTACGTGACTGGGCAATATACTACATGGCTGTGCAATATACTACGTGGCTGGGCAATATACTACGTGGCTGGGCAATATACTACGTGGTTGGGCAATATACTATGTGGGCTGTGCAATATACTCCGTCACTGGGCAATATACTATGTGGCTGGGCAATATACTCCGTCACAGGGCAATATACTACGTGACTGGGCAATATACTACGTGTTTGTGCAATATACTACGTGGCTGGGCAATATACTACGTGACTGGGCAATATACTACGACGCTGGGCAATATACTATGTGGTTGGGCAATATACTACGTGACTGGGCAATATACTACGTGGTTGGGCAATATACTACGTGTCTGGGCAATATACTACGTGGCTGGACAATATAGTACGTGACTTGGCAATATACTACGTGGCTGGGCAACATACTACGTGGCTGTGCAACATACTACGTGACTGGGCAATATACTACATGGCTGTGCAATATACTACGTGGCTGGGCAATATACTACGTGGGCTGTGCAATATACTACGTGGCTGGGCAATATACTCCGTCACAGGGCAATATACTACGTGGCTGGGCAATATACTACGTGGCTGGGCAATATACTACGTGGGCTGTGCAATATACTACGTCACTGGGCAATATACTACGTGACTTGGCAATATACTACGTGACTTGGCAATATACTACATGGCTGGACAATATACTACGTGGTTGGGCAATATACTACGTGACTGGGCAATATACTACGTGGCTGGGCAATATACTACGTGGCTGTGCAATATACTACGTCGCTGGGCAATATACTACGTGACTGGACAATATACTACATGGCTGTGCAATATACTACGTCACTGGGCAATATACTACGTGTCTGGGCAATATACTACGTGGCTGGACAATATACTACGTGGCTGTGCAACATACTACATGGTTGGGCAATATACTCCGTCACTGGGCAATATACTACGTGGCTGTGCAATATACTACGTGGCTGGGCAATATACTCCGTGGCTGGCCAATATACTACGTGGCTGCGCAATATACTACGTCACTGGGCAATATACTATGTGGTTGGGAAATATACTACGTGACTGGGCAATATACTACGTCACTGGGCAATATACTACGTGGTTGGGCAATATACTACGTGGCTGCGCAATATACTACGTCACTAGGCAATATACTACGTAACTGGGCAATATACTACTTGCCTGGGCAATATACTACGTAACTGGGCAATATACTACGTCACTAGGCAATATATTACGTAACTGGGCAATATACTACGTGGCTGCGCAATATACTACGTCACTAGGCAATATACTACGTGGTTGGGCAATATACTATGTGGCTGCGCAATATACTACGTTGCTAGGCAGTATACTACGTAACTGGGCAATATACTATGTCGCTGGGCAATATACTACGTAACTGGGCAATATACTACTTGGCTGTGCAATATACTATGAGGCTGGGCAATATACTACGTGGTTGGGCAATATACTACGTAACTGGCCAATATACTACGTGGCTGCGCAATATACTACGTCACTGGGCAATATACTACGTCACTGGGCAATATACTACGTGGCTGGGCAATATACTACGTAACTGGCCAATATACTACGTGGCTGCGCAATATACTACGTCACTGGGCAATATACTACGTCGCTGGGCAATATACTACGTGGCTGGGCAATATACTACGTGACTGGGCAATATACTACGTGGCTGGCCAATATACTACGTAACTGGCCAATATACTACGTCACTGGGCAATATACTACGTCGCTGGGCAATATACTACGTGGCTGTGCAATATGCTACGTCACTGGGCAATATACTATGTGGCTGCGCAATATACTACGTCGCTGGGCAATATACTATGTGGTTATGCAATATACTACGTGGCTGGGCAATATACTACGTGGTTGGGAAATATACTACGTGACTGGGCAATATACTACGTCACTGGGCAATATACTACGTGTTTGTGCAATATACTACGTGGCTGGGCAATATACTACGACGCTGGGCAATATACTATGTGGTTGGGCAATATACTACGTGACTGGGCAATATACTACGTGGTTGGGCAATATACTATGTGTCTGGGCAATATACTACGTGGCTGGACAATATAGTACGTGACTTGGCAATATACTACGTGGCTGGGCAACATACTATGTGGCTGTGCAACATACTACGTGACTGGGCAATATACTACATGGCTGTGCAATATACTACGTGGCTGGGCAATATACTACGTGGCTGGGCAATATACTACGTGGTTGGGCAATATACTATGTGGGCTGTGCAATATACTACGTCACTGGGCAATATACTACGTGGCTGTGCAATATACTACGTCACTGGGCAATATACTCCGTCACTGGGCAATATACTACGTGGGCTGTGCAATATACTCCGTCACTGGGCAATATACTATGTGGCTGGGCAATATACTCCGTCACTGGGCAATATACTACGTGGCTGGGCAATATACTCCGTCACAGGGCAATATACTACGTGGCTGTGCAATATACTACGTGGCTGGGCAATATACTCCGTCACAGGGCAATATACTACGTGGCTGGGCAATATACTACGTGGCTGGGCAATATACTACGTGGGCTGTGCAATATACTACGTCACTGGGCAATATACTACGTGACTTGGCAATATACTACGTGACTTGGCAATATACTACATGGCTGGACAATATACTACGTGGTTGGGCAATATACTACGTGACTGGGCAATATACTACGTGGCTGGGCAATATAGTACGTGACTTGGCAATATACTACGTGGCTGGGCAACATACTATGTGGCTGTGCAACATACTATGTGACTGGGCAATATACTACATGGCTGTGCAATATACTACGTGGCTGGGCAATATACTACGTGGCTGGGCAATATACTACGTGGCTGGGCAATATACTACGTGGCTGGGCAATATACTACGTGACTTGGCAATATACTACGTGACTTGGCAATATACTACATGGCTGGACAATATACTACGTGGTTGGGCAATATACTACGTGACTGGGCAATATACTACGTGGCTGGGCAATATACTACGTGGCTGTGCAATATACTACGTCGCTGGGCAATATACTACGTGACTGGACAATATACTACATGGCTGTGCAATATACTACGTCACTGGGCAATATACTACGTGTCTGGGCAATATACTACGTGGCTGGACAATATACTACGTGGCTGTGCAACATACTACATGGTTTGGCAATATACTCCGTCACTGGGCAATATACTACGTGGCTGGGCAATATACTCCGTCACAGGGCAATATACTACGTGGCTGTGCAATATACTACGTGGCTGGGCAATATACTCCGTCACAGGGCAATATACTACGTGGCTGGGCAATATACTACGTGGCTGGGCAATATACTACGTGGGCTGTGCAATATACTACGTCACTGGGCAATATACTACGTGACTTGGCAATATACTACGTGACTTGGCAATATACTACATGGCTGGACAATATACTACGTGGTTGGGCAATATACTACGTGACTGGGCAATATACTACGTGGCTGGGCAATATAGTACGTGACTTGGCAATATACTACGTGGCTGGGCAACATACTATGTGGCTGTGCAACATACTACGTGACTGGGCAATATACTACATGGCTGTGCAATATACTACGTGGCTGGGCAATATACTACGTGGCTGGGCAATATACTACGTGGCTGGGCAATATACTACGTGGCTGGGCAATATACTACGTGACTTGGCAATATACTACGTGACTTGGCAATATACTACATGGCTGGACAATATACTACGTGGTTGGGCAATATACTACGTGACTGGGCAATATACTACGTGGCTGGGCAATATACTACGTGGCTGTGCAATATACTACGTCGCTGGGCAATATACTACGTGACTGGACAATATACTACATGGCTGTGCAATATACTACGTCACTGGGCAATATACTACGTGTCTGGGCAATATACTACGTGGCTGGACAATATACTACGTGGCTGTGCAATATACTACGTCGCTGGGCAATATACTACGTGACTTGGCAATATACTATGTGGCTGGGCAATATACTACGTGGTTGGGCAATATACTACGTGGGCTGTGCAATATACTACGTGGACATGCATATTCTAGAATACCCGATGCGTTAGAATCGGGCCACCATCTAGTACTGTATAATGACCCCGCATGATGCTCCATACTGTATATTGGCCACACGTGATGCTCCATACTGTATAATGACCCCACATGATGCTCCATACTGTATATTGGCTGCACATGATACTTCGTACCATATAATGGCGACACATAGCTACTCCTAAACTCCGTACACCTCGCACACACGTGGCTCCGCTCCGTACACCTCGCACACACGTGGCTCCGCTCCGTACACCTCATGCATACACGCGGCTCCGCTCTGTACACCTCATGCACACACGCGGCTCCGCTCCGTACACCTCATGCACACACGTGGCTCTGCTCCGTACACTAAATGCGCACACGCGGCTCTGCTACATCCACACTGTACACCTCCTGACCCCACACAAGGCAGCATACTTACCTCATCCTGCGGCTGCAGCACCATGTCATGGCAAGTTGGCAACCAGCACAGGCAGCCGAGTCCTGCAAGCCACGGAGGTCCCGATCATGTGACCCCTGACTCCTCCCCTCCTGTGACCTCATCACAGGTCCTGTGCACAGAAAGCAGGCAGCAGCCATACGGAAGGGTAAGGGCTCGGGGCATGGCTTAACAAGGCGTGTCGGTCCTGCTGTCTGCGGGATCAGAGCGTCCCGTGCCGGACAGCAGGGCAAAGGTTCAAAACCGGGACAATCCCGCACAATGAGGGACGGTTGGGAGCTATGCATCTGTATATAGTAGACTAGCTGAAGAGCCCGGCGTTGCCTGGGCATAGTAAATATCTGTGGTTAGTTATAGCACCTCACTTCTCTTATTTTCCCATCACGCCTCTCATTTTCCCCCTCACATCTTTCATTTTCCCCCTCACTCCTCTCATTCTACCCTAACACTTGTCATTTTGATCTCACATCTGTAATTTTTCGATCACTCCATTATTTTCCCTCACTCCTTTCATTTTTACCTCACACCTCTCATTTTCCCCTCAGTATATACATGTTTGTCATCTCCCTTATATATAGTAGACACCTGTATGTCATCTCCTGTATATAGTATATACCTGTATGTCATCTCCCCTGTATATAGTATAGACCTGCTGTATGTCATCTCCTCTATATACCTTATGTGTCATCTCTTTTATATAGTATATACCTGTTAGAAAGGAGTACAACAGGAGCATATAGGTAATTAAAGTTCATAATACTTTAAGCTTGTTAAATTTAACTTAATAAAGTGCATACAGTGTACAAAAGCCAATGCCAAATAAAGTGCATAAGGATGATTAAAACGAAGTGGGTATTCCCCGGTGTGAGCTGTCCATGAAGCCACTTTCATTGAGAAAGCAAGCACACCGGAAGGCGAAACGCGCGTCGGGGGTTTGAGCTGGTGGATCCTACCCGATGTCTCCTGTCCTGGTGTCCCGCATTGGTAAGCGCTGCTCTTCACATTTGGTACTTTTGTGCTGTGAGGTACTTCTTACTCACTGGCCAACCTGGTATATGGACTCTTGGCAGCACTTCCCTTTTGCAATATTGCATGCTGGATTCATGGACAGCTCACACCGGGGTATACCCACTTTGTTTTAATCATCCTTATGCACTTTATTTGGCATTGGCTTTTGTACACTGTATGCACTTTAAGCTTGTTAAATTTAATTACTTAATAAAGTATTATGATCTTTTAATTACCTATATGCAACTGTTGTACTCCTTTCTAACAGTTTCTATGGAGTTGGTTATTCGTTATGGTGGGGGGGTTTTCTGCACTATTTAGTGCTTCATTCTCCCCCTTGTGTTAAAAATGTTGCCTGGTTCCGTTATCATATAGTATATACTTGTATGTCATCTTCTCCTGTATTTATATGTGTGTATATATACAGTGGGACAAAAAAGTATTTAGTCAGTCAGCAATAGTGCAAGTTCCACCACTTAAAAAGATGAGAGGCGTCTGTAATTTACATCATAGGTAGACCTCAACTATGGGAGACAAACTGAGAAAAAAAATCCAGAAAATCACATTGTCTGTTTTTTTAACATTTTATTTGCATATTATGGTGGAAAATAAGTATTTGGTCAGAAACAAAATTTCATCTCAATACTTTGTAATATATCCTTTGTTGGCAATGACAGAGGTCAAACGTTTTCTGTAAGTCTTCACAAGGTTGCCACACACTGTTGTTGGTATGTTGGCCCATTCCTCCATGCAGATCTCCTCTAGAGCAGTGATGTTTTTGGCTTTTCGCTTGGCAACACGGACTTACAACTCCCTCCAAAGGTTTTCTATAGGGTTGAGATCTGGAGACTGGCTAGGCCACTCCAGGACCTTGAAATGCTTCTTACGAAGACACTCCTTCGTTGCCCTGGCGGTGTGCTTTGGATCATTGTCATGTTGAAAGACCCAGCCACATTTCATCTTCAATGCCCTTGCTGATGGAAGGAGGTTTGCACTCAAAATCTCACGATACATGGCCCCATTCATTCTTTCATGTACCCGGATCAGTCGTCCTGGCCCCTTTGCAGAGAAACAGCCCCAAAGCATGATGTTTCCACCACCATGCTTTACAGTAGGTATGGTGTTTGATGGATGCAACTCAGTATTCTTTTTCCTCCAAACACGACAAGTTGTGTTTCTACCAAACAGTTCCAGTTTGGTTTCATCAGACCATAGGACATTCTCCCAAAACTCCTCTGGATCATCCAAATGCTCTCTAGCAAACTTCAGACGGGCCCGGACATGTACTGGCTTAAGCAGTGGGACACGTCTGGCACTGCAGGATCTGAGTCCATGGTGGCGTAGTGTGTTACTTATGGTAGGCCTTGTTACATTGGTCCCAGCTCTCTGCAGTTCATTCACTAGGTCCCCCCGCGTGGTTCTGGGATTTTTGCTCACCGTTCTTGTGATCATTCTGACCCCACGGGGTGGGATTTTGCGTGGAACCCCAGATCGAGGGAGATTATCAGTGGTCTTGTATGTCTTCCATTTTCTAATTATTGCTCCCACTGTTGATTTCTTCACTCCAAGCTGGTTGGCTATTGCAGATTCAGTCTTCCCAGCCTGGTGCAGGGCTACAATTTTGTTTCTGGTATCCTTTGACAGCTCTTTGGTCTTCACCATAGTGGAGTTTGGAGTCAGACTGTTTGAGGGTGTGCACAGGTGTCTTTTTATACTGATAACAAGTTTAAACAGGTGCCATTACTACAGGTAATGAGTGGAGGAAAGAGGAGACTCTTAAAGAAGAAGTTACAGGTCTGTGAGAGCCAGAAATCTTGATTGTTTGTTTCTGACCAAATACTTATTTTCCACCATAAAATGCAAAAAAAAATGATAAAAAAAACAGACAATGTGATTTTCTGGATTTTTTTTTCTCAGTTTGTCTCCCATAGTTGAGGTCTACCTATGATGTAAATTACAGACGCCTCTCATCTTTTTAAGTGGTGGAACTTGCACTATTGCTGACAGACTAAATACTTTTTTGCCCCACTATATATATATATATATATATATATATATATATGTGTGTGTGTCATCTCCTCCTGTATTAGACGTCGTTCATACGTTATTTGGTCAGTATTTTCACCTCCGTATTTGTAAGCTAAATTGGCAGCCTGATAAATCCCCAGCCAACAGGAAGCCCTCCCCCCTGGCAGTATATATTAGCTCACACATACACATAATAGACAGGTCATGTGACTGACAGCTGCCGTATTTCCTATATGGTACATTTGTTGCTCTTGTAGTTTGTCTGATTATTAATCAGATTTTCATTTTTAAAGGATAATACCAGACTTGTGTGTGTTTTAGGGCGAGTTTCATGTGTCAAGTTGTGTGTGGAGTTGTGTGTGGCGACATGCGTGTAGCAACTTTTTGTGTGTCGAGTTGCATGTGACAGGTTAGTGTAGCAAGTTGTGTGCAGCAAGTTTTGCGCATGGTGAGTCTTGTGTGGTGCTTTTTGTGTGAGGCAACTTTTGCATGTGTTGCAACTTTTGTGCATGTGGCAATTTTTCTGCGTGTGGCGAGTTTTCCATGAGGTGAGTTTTGCACGTGTGGTGAGTTTTGCGTGAGCCTAGTTTTGCATGTGGCGAATTTTGCGCGCGGCGAGTTTTGAGCAGTGACTTTTGTGTTTCGACTTTTATGTGGTGAGGTTGGTGTATGTGTGGTGAAATGTGTGCTGAGGGTGGTATATGTGTTCAAGCACGTGGTAGTGTGGCGCATTTTGTGTGTTCATATCCCCGTGTGTGGTGAGTATCCCATGTCGAGGCCCAACCTTAGCAACTGTATGGTATATACTCTTTGGCGCCATCGCTCTCATTCTTTAAGTCCCCCTGTTCACATCTGGCAGCTGTCAATTTGCCTCCAGCACTTTTCCTTTCACTTTTTCCCCATTATGTAGATAGGGGCAAAATTGTTTGGTGAATTGGAAAGCGCAGGGTTAAAATTTTGCCTCACAACATAGCCTATGATGCTCTCGGGGTCCAGACTTGTGGCTGTAGCTGCGACAGTGCAGATGCTAATCCCGGGGACACACACACCTTTTATATATTAGATAAACTATATACTACATCAGTACACACAGTATATACTGTTATATCTTAATATTACTATGTCCAACCTGTAAATAGTATATACTTTATATAATACATCACTACACACAGTATATACTGCGTGAAGCTGTGACCTCTGTTACAGCTAGAGGGTGCTGTTTGTGCTCCCTAGAATGCGCAGAGGCGTATGAAGGCCATAGGTGTGCATGGCAATTGCAGGTGTAGCTGTGATTGCAATGTGAGGTAGTGACTCGTGTCACAGGTAGGGGTCGCTGTGTGTTCTCCCCAGGTTGTGCATGCAGATGTATGAAGTCCATAGGTATGCATGGGAGTCACGGATTTCCGGTCTGGGTTTTCCATGTGGCTGAAGGCCACAGGTTTGTATAGGTTAAAAGCCCTACAGTAATAGGTATGGGTATGTCAGGTGCCGTCAGTGTCAGTCTGGTGTGTGCTGGTGTGCAGAGCAGAGGCCTGCAGAGCGCTGGCTGAGTGCCTGGAGGCACAGGCCAGCAGAGCCAGCACCCAGGGCAGCTGAATAGCCTGGCACCCGCAGCATACACATTGATGCAAGTAGTCCATGGTAACTTGTTGTGAATTCTGTTGTCGGGCTCCCTTCTGTGGTCATGAATGGTACTTCGGCTGGTTCTGTCCATGGACTTCCTCTGGTGGGTGTTTCTGAGTTTTCTTCCACAGGTGACGAGGTTAATTCGTTAGCTGGCTGCTCTATTTAGCTCCACTTGGATCTTTGCTCCATGCCACCTGTCAATGTTCCAGTATTGGTCTAGTTCACTCCTGGATCGTTCTTGTGACCTGTCTTCCCAGCAGAAGTTAAGTTCCTGCTTGTTTTTCTTTGGTTTGCTATTTTTCTGTCCAGCTTGCTATTTTTATTGTTGTCTTGCTTGTTGGAAGCTCTGGGACGCAGAGGGAGCACCTCCACACCGTGAGTCGGTGCGGAGGGTCTTTTTGCGCCCTCTGCGTGATCTTTTTGTAGGTTTTTGTGCTGACCGCAAAGCAACCTTTCCTATCCTCAGTCTGTTCAGTAAGTCGGGCCTCACTTTGCTAAATCTATTTCATCTCTGTGTTTGTATTTTCATCTTACTCACAGTCATATGTGGGGGGCTGTTATGAACAGGTGATTCAGAACCACAATGGACCTAGTGGTTAAGAGCACACAAGTGACCTGATAGTTACTAATAACATAGGACGAGCTCTGAGACGTGGGAACTCTGCTGACCGCAATCCCTAATCCTATCATACCACACTAGAGGTAGCCGTGGATTGCGCCTAACGCTACCTATGCAACTCGGCATAGCCTGAGAAACTAGCTAGCCCTGAAGATAGAAAAATAAGCCTACCTTGCCTCAGAGAAATTCCCCAAAGGAAAAGGCAGCCCCCCACATATAATGACTGTGAGTTAAGATGAAAATACAAACACAGAGATGAAATAGATTTTAGCAAAGCGAGACCCGACTTACTGAATAGACCGAGGATAGGAAAGTTAGCTTTGCGGACAACACAAAAACCTACAAACAACCACGCAGAGGGGCAAAAAGACCCTCTGCACCGACTAACGGTACGGAGGTGCTCCCTCTGCGTCTCAGAGCTTCCAGCAAGCAAGAAAAACCAATATAGCAAGCTGGACAGAAAATATAGCAAACAAAAGTAACACAAGCAAAACTTAGCTTATGCAGGGCAGACAGGCCACAAGAACGATCCAGGAGAAAGCAAGACCAATACTGGAACATTGACTGGAGGCCAGGAACAAAGAACTAGGTGGAGTTAAATAGAGCAGCACCTAACGACTTAACCTCATCACCTGAGGAAGGAAACTCAGAAGCCGCAGCCCCACTCACATCCACCAGAGGAAGCTCATGGACAGAACCAGCCGAAGTACCACTCATGACCACAAGAGGGAGCTTGACCACAGAATTCACAACAGTACCCCCCCCTTGAGGAGGGGTCACCGAACCCTCACCAGAGCCCCCAGGATGACCAGGATGAGCCAAATGAAAGGCACGAACCAGATCGGCAGCATGAACATCAGAGGCAAAGACCCAGGAATTATCTTCCTGACCATAACCCTTCCACTTAACCAGGTACTGGAGTTTCCGTCTCGAAATACGAGAATCCAAAATCTTCTCCACTATATACTCCAACTCCCCCTCAACCAAAACCGGGGCAGGAGGATCAACGGATGGAACCACAGGTGCCACGTATCTCCGCAACAATGACCTATGGAATATGTTATGGATGGAAAAAGAAGCTGGAAGGGTCAAACGAAAAGACACAGGATTAAGAACCTCAGAAATCCTATACGGACCAATAAAACGAGGCTTAAACTTAGGAGAGGAAACTTTCATAGGAATATAACGAGATGACAACCAAACCAAATCCCCAACACGAAGTCGGGGACCCACACAGCGCCTGCGGTTAGCGAAACGTTGAGCCTTCTCCTGAGACAATGTCAAATTGTCCACCACATGAGTTTAAATCTGCTGCAACCTATCCACCACAGTATCCACACCAGGACAGTCAGAAGACTCAACCTGCCCTGAAGAGAAACGAGGATGGAAACCAGAATTGCAGAAAAACGGCGAAACCAAAGTAGCCGAGCTGGCCAGATTATTAAGGGCGAACTCAGCCAAAGGCAAAAAGGACACCCAATCATCCAGATCGGCAGAAACCAAACATCTCAGATATGTTTCCAAGGTCTGATTGGTTCGTTCAGTCTGGCCATTTGTCTGAGGATGGAAAGCCGAGGAAAAAGACAAATCAATGCCCACCCTAGCACAAAAGGCTCGCCAAAACCTCGAAACAAACTGGGAACCTCTGTCAGAAATGATGTTCTCCGGAATGCCATGTAAACGAACCACATGCTGGAAGAACAATGGCACCAAATCAGAGGAGGAAGGCAATTTAGACAAGGGTACCAAATGGACCATCTTAGAGAAGCGATAACAAACAACCCAAATGACCGACATCTTTTGAGAGACGGGGAGATCCGAAATAAAATCCATAGAGATATGTGTCCAGGGCCTCTTTGGGACCGGCAAGGGCAAAAGCAACCCACTGGCACGAGAACAGCAGGGCTTAGCCCGAGCACAAATCCCACAGGACTGCACAAACGAACGCACATCCCGCGACAGAGACGGCCACCAAAAGGATCTAGCCAACAAATCTCTGGTACCAAAGATTCCAGGATGACCAGCCAACACTGTACAATGAACCTCAGAGATAACTCTACTCGTCCATTTATCAGGGACAAACAGTTTCTCCGCTGGGCAACGGTCAGGTCTATTAGCCTGAAATTTTTGCAGCACCCGCCGCAAATCAGGGGAGATGGCAGACAAAATTACCCCCTCTTTGAGAATACCCGCCGGCTCAGACAAACCCGGAGAGTCGGGCACAAAACTCCTAGACAGGGCATCCGCCTTCACATTTTTAGAGCCCGGAAGGTACGAAACCACAAAGTCAAAACGGGAGAAAAACAGCGACCAACGAGCCTGTCTAGGATTCAACCGTTTGGCAGACTCGAGATAAGTCAAGTTCTTGTGATCAGTCAAGACCACCACGCGATGCTTACCTCCTTCAAGCCAATGACGCCACTCCTCGAATGCCCACTTCATGGCCAGCAACTCTCGATTGCCAACATCATAATTACGCTCAGCAGGCGAAAACTTCCTGGAAAAGAAGGCGCATGCTTTCATCACCGAGCCATCAGAACTTCTTTGCGACAAAACAGCCCCTGCTCCAATCTCAGAAGCATCAACCTCGACCTGGAACGGGAGCGAAACATCTGGTTGACACAACACAGGGGCAGAAGAAAAACGACGCTTCAACTCTTGAAAAGCTTCCACAGCAGCAGAAGACCAATTGACCACATCAGCACCCTTCTTGGTTAACTCAGTCAACGGTTTAGCAATACTAGAAAAATTATTGATGAAGCGACGATAAAAGTTAGCAAAGCCCAGGAACTTTTGCAGACTCTTCAGAGATGTCGGCTGAGTCCAATCATAAATGGCCTGAACTTTAACAGGGTCCATCTCGATAGTAGAAGGGGAAAAAATGAACCCCAAAAATGAAACCTTCTGAACACCAAAGAGACACTTTGACCCCTTCACAAACAAAGAATTCACACGCAGAACCTGGAACACCATTCTGACCTGCTTCACGTGAGACTCCCAATCATCCGAGAAGACCAAAATATCATCCAAGTATACAATCAGGAATTTATCCAGGTACTCTCGGAAGATGTCATGCATAAAGGACTGAAACACTGATGGAGCATTAGAACGCCCGAATGGCATAACCAGGTACTCAAAATGGCCCTTGGGCGTATTAAATGCTGTTTTCCATTCATCGCCCTGTTTAATACGCACAAGATTATACGCACCACGAAGATCTATCTTGGTGAACCAACTAGGCCCCTTAATCCGAGCAAACAAATCAGACAGCAGCGGCAAGGGGTACTGAAATTTGACCGTGATTTTATTTAGAAGGCGGTAATCAATACAAGGTCTCAGCGAACCATCCTTCTTGGCCACAAAAAAGAACCCTGCTCCCAATGGCGATGATGACTGGCGAATATGACCCTTCTCCAAGGATTCCTTTACGTAACTCCGCATAGCGGCGTGCTCAGGCACAGACAAATTAAACAGTCGACCTTTAGGAAACTTACTACCAGGAATCAAATCGATAGCACAATCACAATCCCTATGCGGAGGTAGGGCACTGGACTTGGGCTCATCAAATACATCCCGGTAATCCGACAAGAACTCTGGGACCTCAGAAGGGGTGGATGATGAAATAGACAGAAAAGGAACATCACCATGTACCCCCTGACAACCCCAGCTGGACACAGACATTGATTTCCAATCCAATACTGGGTTATGGACTTGTAGCCATGGCAACCCCAACACGACCACATCATGCAGATTATGCAACACCAAAAAACGAATATCCTCCTGATGCGCAGGAGCCATGCACATGGTCAGCTGGGTCCAGTACTGAGGCTTATTCTTGGCCAAAGGCGTAGCATCAATTCCTCTCAATGGAATAGGATACTGCAAGGGCTCCAAGAAAAACCCACAGCGCCTAGCATACTCCAAGTCCATCAAATTCAGGGCAGCGCCTGAATCCACAAATGCCATGACAGAACAGGATGACAAAGAGCAGATCAAAGTAACGGACAAAAGAAATTTTGACTGTACCGTACCAATGGTGGCAGACCTAGTGAACCGCTTAGTGCGTTTAGGATAATTGGAGATAGCATGAGTGGAATCACCACAGTAAAAACACAGCCCATTCTGACATCTGTGTTCTTGCCGTTCAGCTCTGGTCAAAGTCCTATCGCACTGCATAGGCTCAGGTCCATGCTCAGATAATACCGCCAAATGGTGCACAGTTTTACGCTCACGCAAGCGTCGACCGATTTGAATGGCCAAAGACATAGACTCACTCAGACCAGCAGGCATAGGAAATCCCACCATGACATCCTTAAGGGCTTCAGAGAGACCTTTTCTGAAAATTGCTGCCAGCGCACATTCATTCCATTGAGTGAGCACAGACCACTTCCTAAACTTCTGACAATATATCTCTACCTCATCCTGACCCTGAGACAGAGCCAGCAAATTTTTCTCTGCCTGATCCACTGAATTAGGTTCATCATACAGCAATCCGAGCGCCAGAAAAAACGCATCAATATTACATAATGCAGGATCTCCTGGCGCAAGGGAAAATGCCCAGTCTTGAGGGTCGCCACATAATAAAGAAATAATGATCTTAACTTGTTGAACTGGGTCACCAGAGGAGCTAGGTTTCAAAGCCAGAAACAGTTTACAATTATTCTTAAAACTCAGAAACTTAGCTCTATCTCCAGAAAACAAATCAGGAATAGGAATTCTTGGCTCTAACATAGAATTCTGAACCACAAAGTCTTGAATATTTTGTTCTCTTGCAGTGAGATGATCCACACAAGAAGACAGATCTTTAATGTCCATCACTACACCTGTGTCCTGAACCACCCAAATGTCTAGGGGAAAAGGGAGACAAAACACAGTGCAAAGAAAAAAAAATGGTCTCAGAACTTCTCTTTTCCCTCTATTGAGAAGCATTAGTACTTTGGGCCTCCAGTACTGTTATGAACAGGTGATTCAGAACCACAATGGACCTAGTGGTTGAGAGCACACAAGTGACCTGATAGTTACTAATAACATAGGAGGAGCTCTGAGACGTGGGAACTCTGCTGACCGCAATCCCTAATCCTATCATACCACACTAGAGGTAGCCGTGGATTGCGCCTAACGCTCCCTATGCAACTCGGCACAGCCTGAGAAACTAGCTAGCCCTGAAGATAGAAAAATAAGCCTACCTTGCCTCAGAGAAATTCCCCAAAGGAAAAGGCAGCCCCCCACATATAATGACTGTGAGTTAAGATGAAAATACAAACACAGAGATGAAATAGATTTTAGCAAAGCGAGGCCCGACTTACTGAATAGACCGAGGATAGGAAAGATAGCTTTGCGGTCAACACAAAAACCTACAAACAACCACGCAGAGGGGCAAAAAGACCCTCCGCACCGACTAACGGTACGGAGGTGCTCCCTCTGCGTCTCAGAGCTTCCAGCAAGCAAGAAAAACCAATATAGCAAGCTGGACAGAAAATATGGCAAACAAAAGTAACACAAGCAAAACTTAGCTTATGCAGGGCAGACAGGCCACAAGAACGATCCAGGAGAAAGCAAGACCAATACTGGAACATTGACTGGAGGCCAGGAACAAAGAACTAGGTGGAGTTAAATAGAGCAGCACCTAACGACTTAACCTCGTCACCTGAGGAAGGAAACTCAGAAGCCGTAGCCCCACTCACATCCACCAGAGGAAGCTTATGGACAGAACCAGCCGAAGTACCACTCATGACCACAAGAGGGAGCTTGACCACAGAATTCACAACAGGGGGCTGCCTTTTCCTTTGGGGAATTTCTCTGAGGCAAGCTAGGCTTTATTTTTCTATCTTCAGGGCTAGCTAGTTCCTTAGGCTGTGCCGAGTTGCATAGGGAGCGTTAGGAGCAATCCACGGCTATTTCTAGTGTGTGTGATAGGATTAGGGATTGCGGTCAGCAGAGTTCCTACGTCCCAGAGCTCGTCCTTATTATCAGTAACTATCAGGTCATTCCGTGTGCTCTTAACCACCAGGTCCATTATTGTCCTGACCACCAGGTCATAACAGTAACTAGTCTCAGATGTGGACAGTCCTGTGCCGGAGGTGGATGTCCTGTGTCCGAAAGAGGACTAGAATGTGTAACGATTGCAAACAGGTGGATATGGTGCCCGGCTGCTATCCTGAGGATATCCTGGGCTGTGTGAGTAAAGAGACTGTGATGAAGTGATGCAGGACACCCAAGAGAACTAGTTAGAGAAGGGCTGGCGTGTGTGAGGCTGTGTGTATGGAGACTGTAATATGGCATGCGGTTGCCCCACGGATACTGGACAAGGAGAGGCCTAGCCTGTTTAGGGACCGCAAATCTAAAGCCGTATGATATGTATTGCTATGTACTGGTGTGAACTGAACACTGATAATATATACTGAAGTTATATGCATTTGTGTGAATTGGACTTTAATGCTGTGAGGAAACACATTAAAGAGACTTTTGTGTTGGAACTTTGTGGGCCACTGCCTCTTCACTGCATACTGCAGCCTTACATACGTATGTTATATCTTATGTTACTATGTCCCATCTGTATATAGTATAAACTGTATATAATACATCACTACACACAGTATATAGTTAAATCTTGTATTACATCTGTGTATAGTATATACTGTATATAATACATCACTACACACAGTATACAGTTAGGGCCAGAAATATTTGGACAGTGACACAATTTTCGCGAGTTGGGCTCTGCATGCCACCACATTGGATTTGAAATGAAACCTCTACAACAGAATTCAAATGCAGATTGTAACGTTTAATTTGAAGGGTTGAACAAAAATATCTGATAGAAAATGTAGGAATTGTACACATTTCTTTACAAACACTCCACATTTTAGGAGGTCAAAAGTAATTGGACAAATAAACATAACCCAAACAAAATATTTGTATTTTCAATATTTTGTTGCAAATCCTTTGGAGGCAATCACTGCCTTAAGTCTGGAACCCATGGACATCACCAAACGCTGGGTTTCCTCCTTCTTAATTCTTTGCCAGGCCTTTACAGCCGCAGCCTTCAGGTCTTGCTTGTTTGTGGGTCTTTCCGTCTTAAGTCTGGATTTCAGCAAGTGAAATGCATGCTCAATTGGGTTTAGATCTGGAGATTGACTTGGCCATTGCAGAATGTTCCACTTTTTGGCACTCATGAACTCCTGGGTAGCTTTGGCTGTATGCTTGGGGTCATTGTCCATCTGTACTATGAAGCGCCGTCCAATCAACTTTGCAGCATTTGGCTGAATCTGGGCTGAAAGTATATCCCGGTACACTTCAGAATTCATCCGGCTACTCTTGTCTGCTCTTATGTCATCAATAAACACAAGTGACCCAGTGCCATTGAAAGCCATGCATGCCCATGCCATCACGTTGCCTCCACCATGTTTTACAGAGGATGTGGTGTGCCTTGGATCATGTGCCGTTCCCTTTCTTCTCCAAACTTTTTTCTTCCCATCATTCTGGTACAGGTTGATCTTTGTCTCATCTGTCCATAGAATACTTTTCCAGAACTGAGCTGGCTTCTTGAGGTGTTTTTCTGCAAATTTAACTCTGGCCTGTCTATTTTTGGTATTGATGAATGGTTTGCATCTAGATGTGAACCCTTTGTATTTACTGTCATGGAGTCTTCTCTTTACTGTTGACTTAGAGACAGATACACCTACTTCACTGAGAGTGTTCTGGACTTCAGTTGATGTTGTGAACGGGTTCTTCTTCACCAAATTAAGTATGCGGCGATCATCCACCACTGTTGTCATCCGTGGACGCCCAGGCCTTTTTGAGTTCCCAAGCTCACCAGTCAATTCCTTTTTTCTCAGAATGTACCCAACTGTTGATTTTGCTACTCCAAGCATGTCTGCTATCTCTCTGATGGATTTTTTCTTTTTTTTCAGCCTCAGGATGTTCTGCTTCACCTCAATTGAGAGTTCCTTTGACCGCATGTTGTCTGCTCACAGCAACAGCTTCCAAATGCAAAACCACACACCTGGAATCCACCCCTGACCTTTTAACTACTTCATTGATTACAGGTTAACGAGGGAGACGCCTTCAGAGTTAATTGCAGCCCTTAGAGTCCATTGTCCAATTACTTTTGGTCCCTTGAAAAAGAGGACGCTATGCATTACAGAGCTATGATTCCTAAACCCTTTCTCCGATTTGGATGTGGAAACGATCATATTGCAGCTGGGAGTGTGCACTTTCAGCCCATATTATATATATAATTGTATTTCTGAACATGTTTTTGTAAACAGCTAAAATAACAAAACTTGTGTCACTGTCCAAATATTTCTGGCCCTAACTGTATATTATATCTTGTATTACTGTCACATCTGTATATAGTATATAATAGATCACTACACACAGTATACAATGTATTATATACAGTATATATTACATATATCACTATACACAGTATATACTGTTATATCATATTACTATGTCACAACTCTATATAGTATATACTCTATATAATAGATCACTACACACAGTATACAATGTTATGTTATATACTTTATGTCAGTGTTTTTCAACCAGTGTGCCGCGGCACACTAGTGTGCCGCGACACATGGTCGGGTGTGCCGCGGGGAACGGGAGTCAGCTGTTCTCTGTGCCGACTGTCAAGCTGACAGCCGGCACAGAGAAGCTGCAGCGCGCCGGCTCCCGGAGATCAATTGTACTCGCAGACATCTACCAGCTGCGAGTACAACTGAGGCTCTGACCGCTGGGTCAGAGCGACGCCAGCAGCGTGATCAAGTCATGTGATCACGCTGCTGACGTCACTATCCGGCGCGCAGGAGAAAGAAGAGACTTGGTGGTAAGTGCTCCTGTGCTGTGGAGCTGAAGACACCGAAGATTCAGCGTGGGGCGGGTTTATGGGGAGTATGTGGGGGGATTTATTAAGTGTGTGGGGGGATTTATTAAGTGTGTGGGGGGATTTATTAAGTGTGTGGGGGATTTATTCAGTGTGTGGGGGGGATTTATTCAGTGTGGGGGGGGATTTATTCAGTGTGGGGGGGGATTTATTCAGTGTGTGGGGGGGATTTATTCAGTGTGTGGGGGGGATTTATTAAGTGTGTGGGGGGATTTATTAAGTGTGTGGGGGGATTTATTCAGTGTGTGGGGGGATTTATTCAGTGTGTGGGGGGGATTTATTCAGTGTGGGGGGGGATTTATTCAGTGTGGGGGGGGATTTATTCAGTGTGTGGGGGGGATTTATTCAGTGTGTGGGGGGGATTTATTAAGTGTGTGGGGGGATTTATTAAGTGTGTGGGGGGATTTATTAAGTGTGTGGGGGGATTTATTAAGTGTGTGGGGGATTTATTAAGTGTGGGGGGATTTATTCAGTGTGTGGGGGGGATTTATTCAGTGTGTGGGGGGGATTTATTCAGTGTGGGGGGGGATTTATTCAGTGTGTGGGGGGGATTTATTCAGTGTGTGGGGGGGATTTATTCAGTGTGTGGGGGGATTTATTCAGTGTGTGGGGGGGATTTATTCAGTGTGTGGGGGGGATTTATTCAGTGTGTGGGGGGATTTATTCAGTGTGTGGGGGGGATTTATTCAGTGTGTGGGGGGGATTTATTCAGTGTGTGGGGGGATTTATTCAGTGTGTGGGGGGGATTTATTCAGTGTGTGGGGGGATTTATTCAGTGTGTGGGGGGATTTATTCAGTGTGTGGGGGATTTATTCAGTGTGTGGGGGGGATTTATTCAGTGTGTGGGGGGGATTTATTCAGTGTGCGGGGGGGATTTATTCTGTGGGGGGGGATTTATTCAGTGAGTGGGGGGATTTATTCAGTGTGTGGGGGGGATTTATTCAGTGTGTGTGGGGGGGATTTATTCAGTGTGTGGGGGGGATTTATTCAGTGTGTGGGGGGGATTTATTCAGTGTGTGTGGGGGGGATTTATTCAGTGTGGGGGGGATTTATTCAGTGTGTGGGGGGGATTTATTCTGTGTGTACGTGGGGGGGGGCTGGAATTTATTTAGCATGTGTGGGGCAGGGTGCATTTATTCTGTGTGGAAGGGGATGGATTTATTCTATCGGAAGGGGAGTGGATATATTCTGTGGGGGTGAGTGGGGAGATGGGGGTGGACACAGTAGCGAGGGGAAAAATGTGTGCTGACAGTACTGGGAGCAACGGTGATGGGATGTGTGAGGACAGTATGGGAAGTCGGGGGAATGTGTGAGGGGGGAATGTGTGAGGAGGAAATATGGAGAGAGCAAAGGGGTATGTTAGCAGGGGGGGGATGTACAGGAGGAGGCTATTAGAAATGTGTGCAGACAGTATGGGGGGATGAAAGTGTGAGTGGATACAGAATAGATACTGAGTAGTGTGAGGGTAACAGCCAGGAGGAGACAGTATGCCAAGTAGGAGGAGTGTAATGAAGGGGCACAGTAGAGAGACTGGGCTCTCTATGAGGGACACCGTATGAGAAGGCAGTGTGAAGTATGGAAAAGAGAGAGAGGGTAGTGTGGATGGCATGTACCATAAGAGGGACAGTGAGGGTCATATTATGTGCTGGGAATAAAGTGAGGGGCAATTATTTACTCAGGGGCTCAGCCTAGGGCAGATATTGTTATTCCGGAGCATTATAATAACACTGCTGTCTTTAAGGGTGTTGTGTCGGGATGTGCTGCAGAAGACAGGAGAAGATGGAAGTCTGCAGAAACGAGCTCTGCTGGTGGATGAGAAGAGTCATCATGGCATCTGGACAAGGTGAAGATGAAAAGAAAGAGGCGACTCCACAAACAACGTCATCTATCAGGTACCTGGATGTAAATGTGTTTTTCTTGTGATACTAATTCTCATTTTTATTTGTTAGGAACATTAAAGGGGATGTCCAAGGTTGTGATGAGTCTGCAGTCATACTATGTGACTGCAGACTTCTGAATTCTCACAGTGCACACTGCTATCATAATTCTCTGATGTTGGTGATTTACATACATGCGGTCACGTGCTGACTAGACATGTGTGGCCTCATTCAATGAAAATGAATTGACTGAGGCCGGACATGTCTAGTTAGAATGTGGCCAGAAGTATCCAAATCACATACTTGTGCTGGCATGACCGTCCACTCTGGCCACCGGCAAGGGAGAATCCTGAAAGTGTGCAGTGCTTGCGCTGTGAGAATTCAGAAGCCTGCAGTCACATAGAATGACTGCAGACTTTCATCTCAAACCTGGACGCACCATTTTGTGCCATTTTGGTTGGTGGTGTGCCTCGGGATTTTTTAAGTATAAAAAGTGTGCCGCGGCTCAAAAAAGGTTGAAAATCACTGCTTTATGTAATAAAACACTACACACAGTATATACTATATCTTATATTACTATGTCCCATCTGTATATAGTACATCACTATATACTGTTATATCTTATATTACATCTGTATACAGTACAGACCAAAAGTTTGGATGCGCCTTCTCATTTAAAGATTTTTCTGTATTTTCATGACTATGAAAATTTTACATTCACACTGAAGGCATCAAAACTATGAATTAACACATGTGGAATTATATACTTAACAAAAAAGTGTGACACAACTGAAATTATGTCTTAGGCTACTTTCACACTAGCATCGTTTGGCCTCCGTCACAATGTGTCGTTTTGGAGAAAAAACGCATCCTGCAAAGTTGCCCGCAGGATGCGGTTTTTCTCCATAGACTTTCATTAGCGACGCATTGCGACGGATTGCCACACGTCGCATCCGTCGTGCGATGGATGCGTCGTGTTTTGGCGGACCATCGGCACAAAAAACGCTACATATAACTTTTTTTGTGCGTCATGTCCGCCATGCGCAGCCGGAACTCCGCCCCCTCCTCCCCAGACCTTACAATGGGGCAGCGGATGCGTTGAAAAACTGCATCCACTGCCCCGTTGTGCTTTTACTTCACAGCATGCGTCGGTACGTCGGCCCGACGCACTGCGACAGGCCCGTACCGATGCTAGTGTGAAAGTAGCCTTATATTCTAGGTTCTTCAAAGTAGCCACCTTTTGCTTTGATGACTGCTTTGCACACTCTTGGCATTCTCTTGATGAGCTTCAAGAGGTAGTCACCGGGAATGGTCTTCCAACAATCTTGAAGGAGTTCCCAGAGATGCTTAGCACTTGTTGGCCTTTTTGCCTTCACTCTGTGGTCCAGCTCACCCCAAACCATCTTGATTGGGTTCAGGTCTGGTGACTGTGGAGGCCAGGTCATCTGGCGTAGCAACCCATCACTCTCCTTCTTGGTCAAATAGCCCTTACACAGCCTGGAGGTGTGTTTGAGGTCATTGTCCTGTTAAAAAATGATGGTCCAACTAAACGCAAACCGGATGGAACAGCATGCCACTGCAAGATGCTGTGGAAGCCATGCTGGTTCAGTATGCCTTCAATTTTGAATAAATCCCCAACAGTGTCACCAGCAAAGCACCCCCACCATCACACCTCCTCCATGCTTCACGGTGGGAACCAGGCATGTAGAGTCCATCCGTTCACCTTTTCTGCATCGCACATACACGGTGGTTGGAACCAATGATCTCAAATTTGGACTCATCACACCAAAGCACAGATTTCCACTGGTCTAATGTCCATTCCTTGTGTTTTTTACCCCAAACCAGTCGCTTCTGCTTGTTTCCTGTCCTTAGCAGTGGTTTCCTAGCAGCTATTTTTACCATGAAGGCCTGCTGCACAAAGTCTCTTCTTAACAGTTGTTGTAGAGATGTGTCTGCTGCTAGAACTCTGTGTGGCATTGACCTGGAGTCTAATCTGAGCTGCTGTTAACCTGCGATTTCTGAGGCTGGTGACTCAGATAAACTTATCCTCAGAAGCAGAGGTGACTCTTGGTCTTCCTTTCCTGGGGCGGTCCTTATATGAGCCAGTTTCTTTGTAGCGCTTGATGGTTTTTGCCTCTGCACTTGGGGACACTTTCAAAGTTTTCCCAATTTTTCTAACTAACCTTCATTTCTAAGGCTAGGTTCACATTGCGTTAGGGTAGTCCGTTTAGCGCATAGCAGTCCGTTTAGCGCATAGCGATCCCGCTAGCGCAGACACCTGATCTGCGCTAGTGAGGAATGGACCTCGGACGCTGCAAGCAGCGTCCGCGGTCCGTCCAAAACTAATGGGACATCGCTAGCGCGTGCTGAAAATGGCATGCGCTAGCGGCGCGCTAGAAATCCGTTAGCACGTTGCCGTCAATGGGTGCGCTAACGGATCCGTTGCATGGCGTTAATTGCGACAATTTCGCCATGTAACGGAGTCCGCTAGCGTTAACGCAATGTGAATCTAGCCTTAAAGGGACACTGTCACCCCCTCCAGCCGTTATAAACTAAAAGAGCCACTTGTGCAGCAGTAAAGCTGCATTCTACCAAGGTGGCTTTTAGTTTTTGTTGCTGTTATTCCCAAAATAAAGATATTTATAATTTTGCCAAAATACCTTTCTTTAGACCTGGAGGCAGGTCTGACCCCCCTCTTTGAAGCGCCCAACTGCCGTCAGTCATATCTTCTGGGGTGCTGGTCGCCGCCCCCTCAGCGCTGTTTTTCTCTGAAATCCGGCGCCTGCGCTGCTCTCTTCTTCCTGGGGCAGGCGCATTGAACATTGGCCGCCTGACCTCACCTGCTGGGTTGCAGACTGCGCCTGTGCGGGCAGTGCGGCCACCCAGCTACTGAAGCCCAGCCCCGCAGTGTGTTATGCATTATGCACAGTGCGGGGCTGGGATTCAGTAGCTGGGTGGCCGCACTGCCCGCACAGGCGCAGTCTGCAACCCAGCAGGTGAGGTCAGACGGCCAATGTTCAATGCGCCTGCCCCAGGCAGAAGAGAACATTTCAGAGAAAAACAGCGCTGAGGGGGCGGCGACCAGCGCCCCAGAAGATATGACTGACGGCAGTTGGGAGCTTCAAAGAGGGGAGTTCAGACTTGCCTCCAGGTCTAAAGAAAGGTATTTGGGCAAAATTATAAATACCTTTATTTTGGGAATAACAGCAACAAAAACTAAAAGAGCCACCTTGGTAGAATGCAGCTTTACTGCTGCACAAGGTGGCTCTTTTAGTTTATAACGGCTGGAGGGGGTGACAGTGTCCCTTTAAAGTAATGAAAACCACTCGTTTTTCTTTACTTAGCTGCTTTTTTCTTGCCATAATACAAATTCTAACAGTCTGTTCAGTAGGACTATCAGCTGTGTATCCACCAGACTTCTGCACAACACAACTGATTCAAGAGTGTGCAAAGCAGTCATCAAAGCAAAAGATGGCTACTTTGAAGAACCTAGAATATAAGACATAATTTCAGTTGTTTCACACGTTTTTGTTAAGTATATAATTCCACATGTGTTAATTCATAGTTTTGATGCCATCAGTGTGAATGTACAATTTTCCTAGTCATGAAAATACAGAAAAATCTTTAAATTGGGTGTGTCAAAACTTTTGGTCTGTACTGTATAGTATATAATACATCACGACACACAGTATATACTGTTATCTTATATTACTATGTCATACCTGTATATAATAGATCACTACACACAGTATACAATGTTGTATTATATACTATGTATATATCACTACACACAGTATATACTGTTATATCCTATTACTATGTCACAACTCTATATATCATATCTAATATATAAAGGTGTGTGTGTGTGTGTGTGTGTGTGTGTGTGTGTACTGTATATGTCCGGGATTGGCATCTGCAGCTACAGCCACAAAATTTTGCACAGTCACACGTCTAGACCTGAAAGCGTCATAGGCTATGTTGTGAGGCGAAATTTTAACCCCGTGCATTTCAATTCACCAAACAATTTTGCCCCTATCTACATAATGGGGAAAAAGTGAAAGGAAAACTGTTGGAGGCAAACTGATAGCTGCCAGATGTGAACAAGGGGGACTTAAAGAATGAGAGCGATGGCGCCAAAAAGTATATACTGTACAGTTGCTAAGGTGGGGCCCCGACATGAGATACCACACACGGGGATATGAACACACACTACCACGTGCTTGAACACATATACCACCCTCAGCACACATTTCACCACACATACACCAACCTCGCCACATAAAAGTTGAAACACAAAACTCGCCACGCACAAAATTCGCCACATGCAAAACTCGCCACATGCAAAACTAGGCTCATGCAAAACTCACCACACGTGCAAAACTCACCTCATGGAAAACTCGCCACACGCAAAACTTACACATGTGGAAAAATTGCCACATGCACAAAAGTTGCAACACATGCAAAAATTGAATCACATAAAACGTGCACATACTCAAAACGCACCACACATAAAACTCGCCACGTGCAAAACTCGCCATGCGCAAAACTTGCTGCACACAACTTGCTACACTAACCTGTCACATGCAACTCAACACACAAAAAGTTGCTGCACGCATGTCACCACACAAAACTCATCTCACAAAAGTTGCTACATGCATGTCGCCCTAAAACACACACAAGTACCATATAGGAAATACGGCAGCTGTCAGTCACATGACCTGTCTATTATGTGTATGTGTGAGCTAATATATACTACCGGGGGGAGGGCTTCCTGTTGGCTGGGGATTTATCAGGCTGCCAAAAGCAACCAATCACAGCTCAGCTTCTATTTTGCTGCAGTTAATTAATCTGAGCTCTGATTGGTTAATATAGGCAACAAAGGACATTCTCGGTATAACAGCTTGTGTGAGGTAATAGCATGTCAGTTAGGTTGTGTTATTGGAATGGCTGATGTCAGTCACATTACCTCTATGTGAGAGGATATAGAAACTACCAGGTACAGACACAATAATGCCTCATAAGAAAAGGAATTCCATGGCACGAATGTCAGCTGATGCAAAAAGAAAAGCTGCATTACGGGCCAATGAAAAATGTGAAGACCGAGAAACAAGGCTGCCTCACATGAGAACAGCAGCTGCTTCCTCAAGAGCCAATGAACTTTCTGAGCAGAGGGAAGTGAGGCTTGCAGATAAGAGAACAAGAACTGCTTCCTCAAGGGCCAATGTACTTTCTGAGAGGGAAGTGAGGCTTGCAGACATGAAAACAGGAGCTGCTTCCTCAAGAGCCAATGAACTTTCTGAGGAGAGGGAAGCGAGGCTTGCAGACAAGAGAACAAGAACTGCTTCCTCAAGAGCCAATTAACTTTATGAGGACAGGGAAGTGAGGCTTGCAGCTAATTGAAGAGCTGCTTCCTCAAGGGCCAGTGAGTCATTCAGCAGAGAGAAGGCCGGCTTGCCACTAAGAGAATTGCTATTTCTTCCACCAGGGCACAGGAAATGGAGATTTGAAACATGCTGCCTTTTGTTACCAGTCGGACATAAACTATCAGGATAATCCTAAAGTTCAGATAGGAAAAATGGATGTGATCTGCATGTACTGCAGTGCCCTGAAATAGAAAGATGAACTGCCAGGTTTATGCTGTGCAAATGGCAAGATAAAACTTCCACCTCTCCTGTCACCACCAGATCCCCTAAAGTCTCTGATGACAGGTACCAGTACAATATCAAAGCATTTCTTGGACAACATCAGGAAGTACAACTCCTGCTTCCAAATGACATCATTTGGTGCAACAAAAGAAATGTTTACAACAGGATTTATGCCGACAAAGTTCAAAGACAGGTTTACCACTCAATTGGCTCACTGCTTCCATTACAAGGAGAAGAACCTAAATTTCTTCAACTCTTCTTCATGGGAAATGCAGAAGCAGAGGCTCAGTGGAGATGCTCTTTAATTCCTAACACTCGCCTTGATATTGTCACTATTTTGCAGCAGTTCCTTCACTCCAACAATCCATATGTTCAACTTTTTAAGACTGCACTTGAATGCATGCCAAATGACGATTACAAGGTTGTCATTCGAGCTGACAAAACACCACAAGGTGAACATCAGCGACGTTTCAATGCTCCCACATTTGATGAGGTAGCCATCTTGATTGTAGGTAATGATTTTCAAAGCTGTGACATTGTGTGTAAGGTTCTCAGTATTTTTGCTATATCTGCTGTTGTTTTCTGTTATTGTAACCTGGTTTTTCCGTCGGCCATTTTGCTTTGTCCTGCTGCAGCTACTTTGCCCTGAGTCAGCATGGAGTTTCTAGCTTCTGTGTTTCCGCCCTGTTCTCAGCCTCTTGCCTTTATAAGCAGCCTCAGCTGTTCAATCAGTGCTTCTGAATCATGTCTGCAGTCAGCCTGTGACCTGCTCCTGGAAGCCTTGGACTCTCCATCTTCTACTGTGGATCTCTGGGACACATGTGGACACTGGAACTCTGCTGCATGTTAATCTACTTTTGCAAGGGAAGTAACAGAGAGAGAGACTCTGAATCAGTTTGTGCTTAATGTTGAACTTAATGTTTACTCCGACCTGCCGTGTCACCTGCCGTGTCTCCTGCCTGTGTACCTGCAATTGTGTGAAGCCTTTTCCCTGTGGCATACTTGTATGCAGTAATACAAGCAAGTCATAACTAAACCTGTGTCTACTGTGTCTTCCTCGCACCCAAGCACAAGACTCTAAACAGACTATGTACAATACATCACAAGATTCAGAAGCCAACTTTAGTGTCTGCTGGGTCTGAGGACGCCGAGTCTGCTGTGGACCGTGTATCTGTTTATACCTTCTGTGATGACAGTTGTTGTGATTTCTCACAACCATTTCAGGTGAGCGCATTCTTTTTTTTTTCAGCCAGGTGTGTTACTGCAGGTAAACACTATTCTGCGCCCTTGTTTCTTTTCCAGCATTTCTGCCTCAGTGGATCTGGGAAGATATTTCATTTATACCTTCTGTGATGACTGTGGTTGTGACTTCTCACAACCATTTCAGGTGAGCGCATTCCCTTCTTTCCAGTCAGGTGTGTTACCACGGGTAAACACTATTGTGCGCCTTTTTTTCTTTTCTAGCACTTCTGCCAGGATCTGGGAAAATGGAGGCTCGCATAAAGGACTTGTGTGGAACTACCGATACAATCCTTGCGGATATACAGGCTTTGAAGACCAGCTTTGCAAGTCTACAGGATCCAAACAACCACAATCTGCAAGTTTTCGGACAAAATACTCAGAATTTACGAGCCAGGATTGAGGCTCTGGAGGAACGACTCCAGGCACCATCCCTACCCCCAGGTTCTGGGATACCCAAATTACCTCCTTTTCGTTTTGGTGGCGAACGTGAAAAATTCAGAGGGTTTATTAACCAATGCAAACTGTTTTTCTCTGCACATGCTTCGCAATTTACCTCGGAATGATCCAAAGTGCTTACTATAATCATGTTGCTCTCCAACAAAGCTCTGATGTGGGCTAACCCCCTGATTGAGACTGAGGATGAATGTTTGAATAATCTGGATGCTTTCATTTCAGCAATGGGGCAGGTGTTTGATGACCCTAACCTCAGTAGCAGAATATGCCTTGGATTTCAAGAGATGGGCCCTCGATACCACTTGGGACAGTTCCACCAAAAAATCTATCTTCCGGAAAGGGTTGTCTCCCATGATTAAGGATGAACTTTGTCGTGCTGACCCTGCATTAGGTGACTTTATCAACTACTGCATCCGTATTGATGCCCGTCTTACTGAACGCAGGCAGGAGAGATGGTCTGAAAGTAATCGCATTAACCATTTCCTACCTTCCCCTCCAGCTAGGGAACCTTTGAGCAAGATCACACGGGAACCAGAACCTGAACCCATGCAGGTGGACTCTTTACAGAGACGGGTTAGTGATGCACGCAAAGAACATCGCCTAAAAGAAAATCTATGTTTCTATTGCGGTAAGTCAGGGCACTTCATTATAAACTGCCCCTGCCATTCTCGTAAAACTACTGCAGCAGTCATTCACTGTGAGTGTTGCGAAAGGAGATCAGTCATGTCCAAACCTCATGCTCCAGAAAGATCTGCAGCTATAGATATTGATTTCTCAGACTTAAACTCCGTTATTTCAGATTCTGATGACTGTGTAAATGCGGCAGTTTTTCAAGTTTCCTCAGCAGTGTCCCAGCTGAGCTGTAAGAACAAGTCTCATTGCTTTCTCTCCATCAAGCTCTGGGTTGACTCGATCTGGGTGTCTAGCTCTGCTATGATTGACTCAGGGGCAAGCGGTAATTTTATGGACATCTCCTTTGCCCAGAAACATGGGATACATTCAGTGAAGAAGGCTACTACTTTACAGATGGAGACTGGATGGTACCCTGCTAACCTCTGGACCAGTGGATCAGGAAACAGAGCCTTTGAAGGCCCTTATGGGTAAGGATCATCAGGAGAAGCTGTCTTTTATGATCATCTCTTCTCTCCACTTCCCCATTATTCTAGGGCTAACATGACTGCAGGCTCAGAACCCTATAATTAATTGGGAGACCAATGAGTTGCATTTTCCAGAGAAACAGATGGGTCCAGAAGTTTCAGCTTGTTTAGTTGCTAAGAGACCCATGTCAGTCTCTGAACTACCAGCTATTTATCAGGAGTATGCGGATGTATGTGACAAAAGGAACGCTGACCAGCTTCCCCCTCATCGTCCATACGATTGTCCAATTGAATTATTGCCCGGAGCAGGAATACCCTTTGGTAAGATCTACTCTCTGGCAGGGGCCAAACTAAAGGCGTTGAAGAACTATATTGACGAAAATCTAGCCAAGGGCTTCATACGCCACTCTTCATCTCCTGCAGGTGCACCCATTTTCTTTGTGAAGAAAAAAGATGGATCTCTTAGACCCTGCATAGATTATCGGGAACTCAATAAGGTTACTATTAGAAACTATTAGATCCATTGCCATTGATCCCTGAGCTATTGGAGAGAGTACGGCATGCCAAGATTTTTTCTAAATTGGATCTCCGTGGGGTCTATCATTTGGTCCGTATTAGACCTGGGGATGAATGGAAGACTGCATTCAGGTCACGCTACGGACACTTTGAATATCTAGTTATGCCTTTCGGTCTGTGTAACGCCCCAGCCACTTTCCAACATTTGGTGAATGACATTTTCAGGGATCTTTTGGATACATTTGTGGTGATTTATCTGGACGATATTTTGATTTTTTTCTAACTCCACAGAGGAACATTATGGACACGTGAGAATGGTCTTAGAACGTCTACGACAGAACCATCTTTACATTAAACTTGAGAAGTGTGAATTCCATCGGACCGAAATTCAATTTCTGGGGTATGTAATGTCTACACAGGGAATCAGTATGGATGGAAGCAAGACCCAAGCCATCAAGAATTGGCCAGTTCCTAAGAATGTAAAGGAAGTGCAGCGCTTCATCGGTTTTGCCAATTTCTACAGACATTTTATTAGGAATTTTTCTGAGGTAGCATCACCTATCACACAACTTACCCGGAAAGAGTCTAGCTTCACTTGGACCCCTCAAGCTCAAGAAGCATTTTCCAGTCTGAAGGATACATTTACCACAGCTCCTACCCTAGTGCATCCTAACCCTGAACTTGCCTTTATAATAGAAGTGGATGCCTCAGACTGTGCTATCGGAGCTATACTCTCTCAGAGAACAGGTGAGAAGAATGTCCTGCATCCCTGTGCTTTCTTTTCCCAGCGGTTATCTGCGACTGAGAGGAACTATGATGTAGGCAATAGAGAATTGCTAGCTGCTATTGCTGCATTCAAAGAATGGAGACACCTTCTTCAGGGTGCTGCACAACAAATAGTCATCCTAACTGACCACCGCAGCCTTGAATTTATAAGGTCGGCTAAGTGCCTGACTCCTCGCCAGGTTCGTTGGAATCTTTTCCTAAACCAATTTTATTTCGTAATCTCTTATAGGCCAGGATCACGCAATGGAAAGGCTGATGCACTCTCTAGGATCCATTCAACAGAGACCCGTCCATCTACTCCTCCCAAGACTATTCTTCCTGACTCTAGATTCCTGGGAGTGTTTCATAATCAAGAGCTACTTAAGGACATCGAGGAAGCATACCAATCGGATTCTTTGCTGGCACAACCTCCTAGAGACGTAAGTCTTGTTTATAAGAGTGGTGTGTGGTTTCAGGGGCAACGCCTGTATATACCTGAAACGGCCAGATTAAGAGTAATGCAACTCATCCACGATTCTAAGATAGCTGGGCATAGAGGAGTTCTAAAGACACAGGAATTTCTTTCACGTTTCTTTTGGTGGCCCACTTGCAGAAAGATGTCACTGCATGTGAAGTTTGTGCGAGATGCAAGACACCACGTTCCTCGCCAACAGGTCTATTGCAACTCCTACCCACCCTTTCCCGTCCATGGGGATCCATTTCCATGGATTTTATTGTGGCGTTGCCAACCTCGCAAGGGAAAAACACTATTCTAGTGGTTGTGGATCGGTTAACAAAGGCGGCTCATTTTATTCCCTGCGTCGGCTTACCCACTGCTAAACAGACATCAGATTTAATGATTCAAAATGTGTTTAGCTTGCATGGAGTACCGGATGAGGTCATTTCTGATCGAGGAGTGCAATTCACTTCAAGGTTTTGGCAGAATTTGTGTGCCGCGTTGGACATTAAAATAAACCTTTCTTCTGCTTTTCATCCCCAGACTAATGGACAAACAGAACGTACTAATCAGACCCTGGAGCAGTATCTCTGTTGGTTAATCTGCCACCTACAGGATGATTGGGTGGATTTACTTCCACTGGCCGAGTTCTCTTATAATAACTCTGAGCGCTTCCACTAAGCAGACTCCTTTTTACGCCAATCTAGGTTATCATCCTAACATTCTTCCTCAATTTCCCATAGATACGCCATTGCCAGCTGTGGCTGAAAGAATCACGTCTTTACAACGCAATATTGATCTTCTAAAGGAAAATCTGGAATTGGCTCAGGAAAGGTATAAAAGAGCAGTAGATAAGTTTCGTAAACCTGCACCAGCTTTCAAGGTAGGAGACTTGGTCTGGCTATCAACTAAAAATCTTAAATTGAGAATTCCATCATCCAAATTGGGACATAAGTACATTGGACCTTATAAGATCAGTAAGATCGTAAGTGCCGTTGCTTGTCGTCTTCAACTGCCCGGAACTATGAAAATTCACCCTGTCTTTCATGTTTCCTTACTAAAGGCAGCGGTACCCAATACGTTTCCTGGACGTTCTTCTCCCCATCCTGATCCGGTGCTGATTGATGGTCAGGAGGAATTTGTGGTTGAGAAGATTCTGGATTCCAGATTATATAGGAATCGGCTACAATATCTGATTAAATAGCAGGGCTACCCAGTTGAGGAGAACTCATGGGAACCGGTCAATAACATTAATGCTCCTCGCTTACTCCGCCAGTTCCATCAGAGGTACCCAGACAAGCCTGGTCTGAGGTCATCCAGAGGCTGTCCCTAAGGGGGGAGTAATGTAAGGTTCTCAGTATTTTTGCTATATCTGCTGTTGTTTTTTGTTATTGAAACCTAACTTTTCCGTCGGCCATTTTGCTTTGTCCTGCTGCAGCTACTTTGCCCTGAGTCAGCATGGAGTTTCTAGCTTCTATGTTTCCACCCTGTTCTCTGCCTCTTGCCTTTTATAAGCAGCCTCAGCTGTTCAATCAGTGCTTCTGAATCATGTCTGCAGTCAGCCTGTGACCTGCTCCTGGAAGTCTTGGACTCTCCATCTTCTACTGTGGATCTCTGGGACACTTGTGGACACTGGAACTCTGCTGCATGCTAATCTACTTTTGCAAGGGAAGTAACAAAGAGAGAGACTCTGAATCAGTTTGTGCTTAATGTTGAACTTAACGTTTACTCTGACCTGCCGTGTCTCCTGCCTGTGTACCTGCAATTGTGTGAAGCCTTTTCCCTGTGGCATACTTGTATGCAGTAATACAAGCAAGTCATAACTAAACCTGTGTCTACTGTGTCTTCCTCGCACCCAAGCACAAGACTCTAAATAGACTATGTACAATACATCACATTGTGCTTCACAAAAGGAACAATAGTTTGCAACGAGTAGCAGAAAAGCACAGGTCCTATGATGGTCTGCAATATCCAATCAAAGTTTGGCAGGGACAGGATGGCTATCACTTTGGAATACCTCAGACAGATCCCACAACAGGCAACCCTTCAGGAAAAAAGTGTCTCCAAGGACTTCAATGCATATAGGATCATGACAAGATTTGCAGAGGAAAATCACCTCTTGAAATGCAAACACCTCTTCCACCAATTTATTGTTGACATGTATGCAAAGATTGAGAGTGAACATCTTTTATATATCCGACTAAAACAAAAGAAGCTCAGGGCAGAGGAATATATTCACCTTAGAGATGCTGTTGCTAATGATGCTGATCCAAAAGAGTTGGGGAAAATGGTTATTCTTCCATCAACTGTCACTGGAAGCCCACAACACATGCATGAACACACACAGGGTGCAATGACTTATGTAAGAAAGTATGGACGTCCAGATCTTTTCATCACCTTCACCTACAATTCTGCCTGGGAGGAAATTGAAGGGCACCTGTTGTCTGGCCAAAAAACATTGAATCGCCATGACCTTATTGCTTGGGTTTTCAAACAGAAACTTTCAAAAATGACTAATCTCACCACAAAATCACATATTTATGGTGAGATGCAGTGCTGGATGTATTCAGTTAAATGGCAAAAAAGAGGCCTCCTCACGCCCACATCTTGATCTGGCTGAAGCAAAAAATACAGCCTACCGAAATTGACAATATCATCAGTGCCAAATTGCCAGACCTTCAGATTGACCCATTGCTGTTTGACACCATCACAAAAAACATGATCCATGGTCCGTGTGGGAGTCTCAACAAAAATTCTCCCTGTATGATTGATGGCAGGTGTTTAAAAGCATTACCCACGATCCCTGGTCCAAGAATCCCAAACAGGACAAGATGGATATCCAGTCTACCGAAGAAGAAAGCCAGGGGATGGTGGTTTCACCGCAAAGCTAAAAATGCGTGTTGGATCATCACTCCAAGAGATAGAAATTGACAACAGGTGGGTAGTGCCTTACAACCCTTTGCTCTCAAAAATCTTCCAGGCCCACAAACCAGGCCCACATAAATGTTGAATCTTGCCACTCTGTGAAATCAATCAAGTATATCTGCAAATATAGAAGTCCAGAAAGAAGAAAAAAAATGAATGGCACTGAGATTAAATGTAATGAGTTACTTGCTGGTATGGAGGGGTACACTTTGAATCATTGGCACATTGTGGGAGTGGAGTTACTTGGTGGAGGGTGCTTGCCAGAAGTAAAACATGTAGATAAATCCAAAGGAAGAAGAAAGCATCAACACTTCCGTTATGTGACGAAGAAACCTTAGTCATTTATTTCCAATATAAATTCATGGACAAGGTAATAAGAGCAGGGACAGTGCAAGTAAAGAGTGCTTCTACCTGCGCATGTTACTTCATGTTGTCAAAGGACGTACATCATTTTCTGACCTGAAGACCGTTGGAGGTCATGTGTGTGAAACATTCAGAGAAGCTTGCCAAAGAAAAGGACTTCTGGAAAATGATGGACACTGGGACATGACCCTCAGTAAAGCAGCAGCCACACAAACCCCAAAGCGACTAAGACGCCTCTTTGCTATTATTCTAACGACCTGTAGCATTTCAAATCCTCTTGAGATTTGGACAAAGTACAAAACTGATCTCAGTGAGGTCATCCTCATGCAGATTAGAAGGGAAAATCTTCAGGAACTCATCAACTTCATTAAGGAAATGTTCAATAAAACTTTAATGCTCCTTGAAGATCAGTGCATAGCAATGTCAGGAAAAGCCTTACAGTTGCTTGGTTTGCCTGCTCCAATAAGAAATCCTGAAGGCATCCAAATGTGTAGGGAGATTTTCATAGAAACAAACTACAATATTGATGAACTGACAGCATTTGTGTCTCAGAACGAGCCAATATTGGTACCAGATCAAAGGGACGCCTATAACTACTTTTTAAGTTTCAGTGAAACCAACAAAGGTGGGATTGTCTTCCTTGATGCTCCAGGTGGAACAGGAAAGACATTTGTAATCAACTTGCTCCTGGCAAAATTTCAGCAACAAAAAAAGATTACACTTGCAGTGGCATCTTCTGGAATTGCAGCTACGCTTTTAAAAGGTGGCAGGACAGCACATTCAACATTCAAACTACCACTTAACCTGTCTCATAGTGACAGCCCCGTGTGTAATATTGCCAAGGGATCAGTACTGGCCAATTTGCTTCAAAAATGCAGTGCCATCATTTGGGATGAATGCACCATGTCTCACAAAAGGGCTCTGGAAGCAGTGGACAGACTGCTGCAAGACCTGCGCAGCAACAAATATATCATGGGAGGAGTAGTTGTTGTTTTGGCAGGGGACTTCCGACAAACACTACCTGTTATTCCAAGATCAACCCCGGCAGACGAACTCAATGCCTGTCTCAAAGCATTGTACCTTTGCAGAAAAGTAAAGAAAATGTCACTGAACACAAACATGAGGGTCTACATGACAGGTGATGTTTCTGCTGGACTGTTTTTGAGCCAGTTGTTGACCATTGGAGATGGCAAGGCACCAGTAAACTCAACCACTGGACAGATCACCTTCCCAAGCAACTTTTGTTGCATTGTGACTTCCATTGAGGAGTTGAAAGCTAAGGTTTTTCCAAACATTCAACTCCACTTCAAAAATTCTGGCTGGCTGTGTAAAAGGGCTATTCTAGCTCCCAAAAATGACAGCGTCAACAAGATCAATCTTCAAATTCTAAATCTCCTTCCAGGTGTGGGCACAACCTACAAGTCAGTGGATACAGTAATAGACCCTGCATTATTTTATCCAACTGAGTTCCTCAATGTTGTGAATTCTGTTATCAAACTCCCTCCTGTGGTCATGAATGGTACTTCGGCGAGTTCTGTCCATGGACTCCCTCTGGTGGCTGTGAGTGGAGCTGCTGCTTCTGAGGTTCCATCCACAGGTGACGTAGTTTATTCTTTGGCTGGCTGCTCTATTTAACTCCACTCAGATCGTTACTCCATGCCAACTGTCAGTGTTCTTGTACTGGTTCAGTTCGCTCTTGGATCTTTCTGGTGACCTGTCTACTCCAGCAGAAGCTAAGTCCCTGCTAGTTATTTATTTGTTCATTGTTTCCTTGTCCAGCTTGCCATCATGATTTTGCCTTGCTAGCTGGAAGCTCTGGGATGCAGAGTGGCACCTCCGCACCGTGAGTCGGTGCGGAGGTCTTTTTGCACACTCTGCGTGGTCTTTTTGTAGTTTTTTGTGCTGACCGCAAAGATACCTTTCCTATCCTCGGTCTGTTTAGTAAGTCTGGCCTCCCTTTGCTGAAACCTGTTTCATTTCTGTGTTTGTGACTTTCATCTTAACTCACAGTCAATATATGTGGGGGGCTGCCTTTTCCTTTGGGGAATTTCTCTGAGGCAAGGTAGGCTTTATTTTCTATCTCTAGGGCTAGTTAGCTCTTAGGCTGTGAAGAGGCGTCTAGGCAGAATTAGGTACGCTCCATGGCTATTTCTAGTTGTGTGATAGGATTAGGGGTTGCGGTCAGCAGAGCTCCCACTTCCCAGAGCTTGTCCTGTGTGAGTTTAACCATCAGGTCGTTCCGGGTGCTCCTAACCACTAGGTCCATAACAGTACAGCTAGCCAAAAGTATTAATGCATCTCAATAGAGGGATAAGAGAAGTTCTGAGACCATTTTTTTTTTTCTCTGCAGTGTGTTTTGTCTTTATTTTCCCCTTAACCTCTGGGTGGTTCAGGACACAGGTGTAGATATGGACATTCAAGGTCTGTCCTCTTGTGTGGATCATCTCACTGCAAGGGTACAAAACATTCAAGATTTTGTGGTTCAGAATCCGATGTTAGAGCCTAGAATTCCAATTCCTGATTTGTTTTCTGGGGATAGATCTAAGTTCCTGAATTTCAAAAATAATTGTAAACTGTTTCTAGCTTTGAAACCCCGCTCCTCTGGTGACCCCGTTCAACAAGTAAAAATCATTATTTCTTTGTTGCTTGGTGACCCTCAAGACTGGGCATTTTCCCTTGCGCCTGGAGATCCTGCATTGCGTGATGTAGATGCGTTTTTTTCTGGCGCTTGGATTGCTTTATGATGAACCAAATTCAGTGGATCAGGCAGAGAAAATCTTGCTGGCTTTGTGTCAGGGTCAGGATGAAGCGGAGGTGTATTGTCAGAAGTTTAGAAAGTGGTCTGTGCTTACTCAGTGGAATGAGAGTGCCCTGGCGGCAATTTTCAGAAAGGGTCTTTCTGAAGACCTTAAGGATGTCATGGTGGGATTTCCCACGCCTGCTGGTCTGAATGAGTCTGTCCTTGGCCATTCAGATCGATCAGCGCTTGCGTGAGCGCAAAGCTGTGCACCATTTGGCGGTATTCTCTGAGCATAGGCCCGAGCCTATGCAATGTGATAGGACTTTGACCAGAGCTGAACGGCAAGAACACAGACGTCGGAATGGGCTGTGTTTTTACTGTGGTGATTCCACTCATGCTGTCTCCGATTGTCCTAAGCGCACTAAGCGGTTCGCTAGGTCTGCCACCATTGGTACGGTACAGTCTAAATTTCTTTTGTCCGTTACTCTGATTTGCTCTTTGTCGTCCTATTCTGTTATGGCATTTGTGGATTCAGGCGCTGCCCTGAATTTGATGGACTTGGAGTTTGCCAGGCGCTGTGGTTTTTTCTTGGAGCCCTTGCAGTATCCTATTCCATTGAGAGGAATTGATGCTACGCCTTTAGCCAAGAATAAGCCTCAGTACTGGACTCAATTGACCATGTGCATGGCTCCTGCACATCAGGAGGATATTCGCTTTTTGGTGTTGCATAATCTGCATGATGTGGTCGTTTTGGAGTTGCCATGGCTACAGGTCCATAATCCAGTATTGGATTGGAAATCTATGTCTGTGTCCGGCTGGGTTTGTCAGGGGGTACATGGTGATGTTCCATTGCTGTCAATTTCGCCTTCAACTCCTTCTGAAGTCCCTGAGTTTTTGTCAGATTACCGTGATGTATTTGATGAGCCCAAATCCAGTGCCCTACCTCCTCATAGGGATTGCGATTGTGCTATTAATTTGATTCCTGGTAGTAAGTTTCCTAAGGGCCCACTGTTTAATTTATCTGTGCCAGAGCACGCCGCTATGCGGAGTTATATAAAGGAATCCTTGGAGAAAGGTCATATTCGCCCGTCGTCATCACCGTTGGGAGCAGGGTTCTTTTTTGTGGCCAAGAAGGATGGTTCTTTGAGACCTTGTATTGATTACCGCCTTCTTAATAAGATCACAGTCAAATTTCAGTACCCTTTGCCGTTGCTGTCTGATTTGTTTGCTCGGATTAAGGGGGCTAGTTGGTTCACCAAGATAGATCTTCGAGGGGCGTATAATCTTGTGCGAATTAAACAGGGCGATGAATGGAAAACAGCATTTAATATGCCCGAGGGCCATTTTGAGTACCTGGTTATGCCATTCGGGCTTTCTAATGCTCCATCTGTGTTTCAGTTCTTTATGCATGACATCTTCCGAAAGTACCTGGATAGATGCATGATTGTATATTTGGATGATATTTTGGTCTTTTCGGATGATTGGGAGTCTCATGTGAAGCAGGTCAGAATGGTGTTTCAGGTCCTTCGTGCGAATTCCTTGTTTGTGAAGGGGTCAAAATGACTCTTTGGAGTTCAGAAGGTTTCATTTTTGGGTTTCATTTTTTCCCCTTCTACTATCGAGATGGACCCTGTTAAAGTTCAGGCCATTTATGATTGGACTCAGCCGACATCTGTGAAGAGCCTGCAGAAGTTCCTGGGCTTTGCTAATTTTTACCGTCGCTTCATCGCTAATTTGTCTAGTGTTGCTAAACCGTTGACTGATTTGGCCAAGAAAGGTGCTGATGTGGTCAATTGGTCCTCTGCGGCTGTAGAGGCTTTTCAGGAGTTGAAGCGTTGTTTTTCTTCTGCCCCTGTGTTGTGCCAGCCAGATGTTTCGCTCCCGTTTCAGGTCGAGGTTGATGCTTCTGAGATTGGAGCAGGGGCTGTTTTGTCGCAAAGAAGTTCTAATGGCTCGGTGATGAAACCATGTGCCTTCTTTTCTAGAAAATTCTCACCTGCTGAGCGCAATTATGATGTTGGCAATCGAGAGTTGTTGGCCATGAAGTGGGCATTCGAGGAGTGGCGACATTGGCTTGAAGGAGCCAAGCATCGCGTGGTAGTCTTGACGGATCACAAGAATTTGACTTATCTTGAGTCTGACAAACGGTTGAATCCTAGACAGGCTCGATGGTCGCTGTTTTTCTCCCGTTTTGATTTTGTGGTTTCGTACCTTCCGGGCTCTAAGAATGTGAAGGCTGATGCCCTGTCAAGGAGTTTTGTGCCTGACTCTCCGGGTGTTCCTGAGCTGGCGGGTATTCTCAAAGAGGGGGTAATTTTGTCTGCCATCTCCCCTGATTTGCGGCGGGTGCTGCAGAAGTTTCAGGCTGATAGACCTGACCGTTGTCCAGCGGAGAAACTGTTTGTCCCTGATAGATGGACTAGTAGAGTTATCTCTGAGGTTCATTGTTCGGTGTTGGCTGGTCATCCTGGAATCTTTCGTACCAGAAATTTGGTGGCTAGATCCTTTTGGTGGCCTTCTTTGTCACTGGGATGTGTGTTCTTTTGTGCAGTCCTGTGGGACTTGTGCTCGGGCTAAGCCCTGCTGTTCTCGTGCCAGTGGGTTGCTTTTGCCCTTGCCGGTCCCGAAGAGGCCCTGGACGCATATTTCCATGGATTTTAATTCAGATCTCCCTGTCTCTCAAATGATGTCGGTCATTTGGGTGGTTTGTGATCGCTTCTCTAAGATGGTCCATTTGGTACCCTTGTCTAAATTGCCTTCCTCCTCTGATTTGGTGCCATTGTTTTTCCAGCATGTGGTTCGTTTGCATGGCATTCCGGAGAACATTGTCTCGGACAGAGGTTCCCAGTTTGTTTCGAGGTTTTGGCGGTCCTTTTGTGCTAAGATGGGCATTGATTTGTCTTTTTCCTCGGCTTTCCATCCTCAGACAAATGGCCAAACCGAACAAACTAATCAGACTTTGGAAACATATCTGAGATGCTTTGTTTCTGCTGATCAGGATGATTGGGTGTCCTTCTTGCCTTTGGCTGAGTTCGCCCTTAATAATCGGGCCAGCTCGGCTACTTTGCTTTCGCCTTTTTTCTGTAATTCTGGTTTCCATCCTTGTTTCTCTTCAGGGCAGGTTGAGCCTTCGGACTGTCCTGGTGTGGATACTGTGGTGGACAGGTTGCAGCAGATTTGGACTCATGTGGTGGACAATTTGACATTGTCCCAGGAGAAGGCTCAACGTTTCGCTAACCGCCGGCGCTGTGTTGGTCCCCGGCTTTGTGTTGGGTGTTGTGAATTCTGTGGTCAAGCTCCCTCCTGTGGTCATGAGTGGTACTTCGGCTGGTTCTGTCTATGTGCTTCCTCTGGTGGATGTGAGTGGGGCTGCGGCTTCTGAGTTTCCTTCCTCAGGTGATGAGGTTAAGTCGTTAGCTGCTGCTCTATTTAACTCCACCTAGTTCTTTGTTCCTGGCCTCCAGTCAATGTTCCAGTATTGGTCTTGCTTTCTCCTGGATCGTTCTTGTGACCTGTCTGCCCTGCATAAGCTAAGTTTTGCTTGTGTTACTTTTGTTTGCTATATTTTCTGTCCAGCTTGCTATATTGGTTTTTCTTGCTTGCTGGCAGCTCTGAGACGCAGAGGGAGCACCTCCGTACCGTTAGTCGGTGCGGAGGGTCTTTTTGCCCCCTCTGCGTGGTTGTTTGTAGGTTTTTGTGCTGACCGCAAAGCTATCTTTCCTATCCTCGGTCTATTCAGTAAGTCGGGCCTCGCTTTGCTAAAATCTATTTCATCTCTGTGTTTGTATTTTCATCTTTACTCACAGTCATTATATGTGGGGGGCTGCCTTTTCCTTTGGGGATTTCTCTGAGGCAAGGTAGGCTTATTTTTCTGTCTTCAGGGCTAGCTAGTTTCTCAGGCTGTGCCGAGTTGCATAGGGAGCGTTAGGCGCAATCCACGGCTACCTCCAGTGTGGTATGATAGGATTAGGGATTGCGGTCAGCAGAGTTCCCACGTCTCAGAGCTCGTCCTATGTTAGTAACTATCAGGTCACTTTGTGTGCTCTTAACCACTAGGTCCATTGTGGTTCTGAATCACCTGTTTATAACAGTACTGGAGGCCCAAAGTACTAATGCTTCTCAATAGAGGGAAAAGAGAAGTTCAGAGACCATTTTTTTTTCTCTGTACTGTGTTTTGTCTTTCTTTTCCCCTAGACATTTGGGTGGTTCAGGACACAGGTGTAGTGATGGACATTAAAGATCTGTCTTCTTGTGTGGATCATCTCACTGCAAGAGTACAAAATATTCAAGACTTTGTGGTTCAGAATTCTATGTTAGAACCAAGAATTCCTATTCCTGATTTGTTTTCTGGAGATAGAGCTAAGTTTCTGAGTTTTAAGAATAATTGTAAACTGTTTCTGGCTTTGAAACCTCGCTCCTCTGGTGACCCAGTTCAACAAGTTAATATCATTATTTCTTTATTACGTGGCGACCCTCAAGACTGGGCATTTTCCCTTGCGCCAGGAGGTCCTGCATTATGTAATATTGATGCGTTTTTTCTGGCGCTCGGATTGCTGTATGATGAACCTAATTCAGTGGATCAGGCAGAGAAAAATTTGCTGGCTCTGTCTCAGGGTCAGGATGAGGTAGAGATATATTGTCAGAAGTTTAGGAAGTGGTCTGTGCTCACTCAATGGAATGAATGTGCGCTGGCAGCAATTTTCAGAAAAGGTCTCTCTGAAGCCCTTAAGGATGTCATGGTGGGATTTCCTATGCCTGCTGGTCTGAATGAGTCTATGTCTTTGGCCATTCAGATCGGTCGACGCTTGCGTGAGCGTAAAACTGTGCACCATTTGGCGGTATTATCTGAGCATGGACCTGAGCCTATGCAGTGCGATAGGACTTTGACCAGAGCTGAACGGCAAGAACACAGACGTCAGAATGGGCTGTGTTTTTACTGTGGTGATTCCACTCATGCTATCTCCGATTGTCCTAAGCGCACTAAGCGGTACGCTAGGTCTGCCACCATTGGTACGGTACAGTCGAAATTTCTTTTGTCCGTTACTTTGATCTGCTCTTTGTCATCCTATTCTGTCATGGCATTTGTGGATTCAGGCGCTGCCCTGAATTTGATGGACTTGGAGTATGCTAGGCGCTGTGGGTTTTTCTTGGAGCCCTTGCAGTATCCTATTCCATTGAGAGGAATTGATACTACGCCTTTGGCCAAGAATAAGCCTCAGTACTGGACCCAGCTGACCATGTGCATGGTTCCTGCGCATCAGGAGGATATTCGCTTTTTGGTGTTGCATAATCTGCATGATGTGGTCGTGTTGGGGTTGCCATGGCTACAATTCCATAACCCAGTATTGGATTGGAAATCAATGTCTGTGTCCAGCTGGGGTTGTCAGGGGGTACATGGTGATGTTCCTTTTCTGTCTATTTCATCATCCACCCCTTCTGAGGTCCCAGAGTTCTTGTCAGATTACCGGGATGTATTTGATGAGCCCAAGTCCAGTGCCCTACCTCCGCATAGGGATTGTGATTGTGCTATCGATTTGATTCCTGGTAGTAAGTTTCCTAAAGGTCGACTGTTTAATTTGTCTGTGCCTGAGCACGCCGCTATGCGGAGTTACGTAAAGGAATCCTTGGAGAAGGGTTATATTCGCCCGTCGTCGTCGCCATTGGGAGCAGGGTTCTTTTTTGTGGCCAAGAAGGATGGTTCGCTGAGACCTTGTATTGATTACCGCCTTCTAAATAAAATCATGGTCAAATTTCAGTACCCCTTGCCGCTGCTGTCTGATTTGTTTGCTCGGATTAAGGGGGCTAGTTGGTTCACCAAGATAGATCTTCGTGGTGCGTATAATCTTGTGCATATTAAACGGGGCGATGAATGGAAAACAGCATTTAATACGCCTGAGGGTCATTTTGAGTACCTGGTTATGCCATTCGGGCTTTCTAATGCTACATCAGTGTTTCAGTCCTTTATGCATGACATCTTCCGAGAGTACCTGGATAAATTCCTGATTGTATACTTGGATGATATTTTGGTCTTCTCGGATGATTGGGAGTCTCACGTGAAGCAGGTCAGAATGGTGTTCCAGGTTCTGCGTGCGAATTCTGTTTGTGAAGGGGTCAAAGTGTCTCTTTGGTGTTCAGAAGGTTTCATTTTTGGGGTTCATTTTTTCCCCTTCTACTATCAAGATGGACCCTGTTAAAGTTCAGGCCATTTATGATTGGACTCAGCCGACATCTCTGAAGAGTCTGCAAAAGTTCCTGGGCTTTGCTAATTTTTATCGTCGCTTCATCAATAATTTTTCTAGTATTGCTAAACCGTTGACTGAGTTAACCAAGAAGGGTGCTGATGTGGTCAATTGGTCTTCTGCTGCTGTGAAAGCTTTTCAAGAGTTGAAGCGTCGTTTTTCTTCTGCCCCTGTGTTGTGCCAACCAGATGTTTCGCTTGTTCCAGGTCGAGGTTGATGCTTCTGAGATTGGAGCAGGGGCTGTTTTGTCGCAAAAGAAGTTCTGATGGCTCGGTGATGAAACCATGCGCCTTCTTTTCCAGGAAGTTTTCGCCTGCTGAGCGTAATTATGATGTTGGCAATCGAGAGTTGCTGGCCATGAAGTGGGCATTCGAGGAGTGGCGTCATTGGCTTGAAGGAGCTAAGCATCGCGTTGTGGTCTTGACTGATCACAAGGACTTGACTTATCTCGAGCCTGCCAAACGGTTGAATCCTAGACAGGCTCGTTGGTCGCTGTTTTTCTCCCGTTTTGACTTTGTGGTTTCGTATCTTCCGGGCTCTAAAAATGTGAAGGCGGATGCCCTGTCTAGGAGTTTTGTGGCCGACTCTCCGGGTTTGTCTGAGCCGGCGGGTATTCTCAAAGAGGGGGTAATTTTGTCTGCCATCTCCCCTGATTTGCGGCGGGTGCTGCAAAAATTTCAGGCTAATAGACCTGACCGTTGCCCAGCGGAGAAACTGTTTGTCCCTGATAAATGGACGAGTAGAGTTATCTCTGAGGTTCATTGTTCGGTGTTGGCTGGTCATCCTGGAATCTTTGGTACCAGAGATTTGATGGCTAGATCCTTTTGGTGGCCGTCTCTGTCGCGGGATGTGCGTTCGTTTGTGCAGTCCTGTGGGATTTGTGCTCGGGCTAAGCCCTGCTGTTCTCGTGCCAGTGGGTTGCTTTTACCCTTGCCAGTCCCGAAGAGGCCCTGGACACATATCTCTATGGATTTTATTTCGGATCTCCCCGTCTCTCAAAAAATGTCGGTTATTTGGGTTGTTTGTGATCGCTTCTCTAAGATGGTCCATTTGGTACCCTTGTCTAAATTGCCTTCCTCCTCTTATTTGGTGCCATTGTTCTTCCAGCATGTGTTTCGTTTACATGGCATTCCGGAGAACATCGTTTCTGACAGAGGTTCCCAGTTTGTTTCGAGGTTTTGGTGAGCCTTTTGTGCTAGGATGGGCATTGATTTGTCTTTTTCTTCGGCTTTCCATCCTCAGACAAATGGCCAAACTGAACGAACCAATCAGACCTTGGAAACATATCTGAGATGTTTTGTTTCTGCCGATCAGGATGATTGGGTGTCCTTTTTGCCTTTGGCTGAGTTCGCCCTTAATAATCTGGCCAGCTCGGCTACTTTGGTTTCGCCGTTTTTCTGCAATTCTGGTTTCCATCCTCGTTTCTCTTCAGGGCAGGTTGAGTCTTCTGACTGTCCTGCTGTGGATACTGTGATGGATAGGTTGCAGCAGATTTGGACTCATGTGGTGGACAATTTGACATTGTCTCAGGAGAAGGCTCAATGTTTCGCTAACCGCAGGCGTTGTGTGGGTCCCCGACTTCGTGTTGGGGATTTGGTTTGGTTGTCATCTCGTTATATTCCTATGAAAGTATCCTCTCCTAAGTTTAAGCCTCGTTTCATTGGTCCGTATAGGATTTCTGAGGTTCTTAATCCTGTGTCTTTTCGTTTGACCCTTCCAGCTTCTTTTTCCATCCATAACGTATTCCATAGGTCATTGTTGCGGAGATACGTGGCACCTGTGGTTCCATCCGTTGATCCTCCTGCTCCGGTTTTGGTTGAGGGGGAGTTGGAGTATATAGTGGAGAAGATTTTGGATTCTTGTATTTCAAGACGGAAACTCCAGTACCTGGTCAAGTGGAAAGGTTATGGTCAGGAAGATAATTCCTGGGTCTTTGCCTCTGATGTTCATGCTGCCAATCTGGTTCGTGCCTTTCATTTGGCTCATCCTGGTTGGCCTGGGGGCTCTGGTGAGGGTTCGGTGACCCCTTCCTCAATGGGGGGGTACTGTTGTGAATTCTGTGGTCAAGCTCCCTCCTGTGGTCATGAGTGGTACTTCGGCTGGTTCTGTCTATGTGCTTCCTCTGGTGGATGTGAGTGGGGCTGCGGCTTCTGAGTTTCCTTCCTCAGGTGACGAGGTTAAGTCGTTAGCTGCTGCTCTATTTAACTCCACCTAGTTCTTTGTTCCTGGCCTCCAGTCAATGTTCCAGTATTGGTCTTGCTTTCTCCTGGATCGTTCTTGTGGCCTGTCTGCCCTGCATAAGCTAAGTTTTGCTTGTGTTACTTTTGTTTGCTATATTTTCTGTCCAGCTTGCTATATTGGTTTTTCTTGCTTGCTGGAAGCTCTGAGACGCAGAGGGAGCACCTCCGTACCGTTAGTCGGTGCGGAGGGTCTTTTTGCCCCCTCTGCGTGGTTGTTTGTAGGTTTTTGTGCTGACCGCAAAGCTATCTTTCCTATCCTCGGTCTATTCAGTAAGTCGGGCCTCACTTTGCTAAAATCTATTTCATCTCTGTGTTTGTATTTTCATCTTTACTCACAGTCATTATATGTGGGGGGCTGCCTTTTCCTTTGGGGATTTCTCTGAGGCAAGGTAGGCTTATTTTTCTGTCTTCAGGGCTAGCTAGTTTCGCAGGCTGTGCCGAGTTGCATAGGGAGCGTTAGGCGCAATCCACAGCTACCTCTAGTGTGGTATGATAGGATTAGGGATTGCAGTCAGCAGAGTTCCCACGTCTCAGAGCTCGTCCTATGTTAGTAACTATCAGGTCACTTTGTGTGCTCTTAACCACTAGGTCCATTGTGGTTCTGAATCACCTGTCCATAACAGTTGGGGATTTGGTTTGGTTGTCGTCTCGTTATGTTCCTATGAAGGTTTCCTCTCCTAAGTTTAAGCCTCGTTTCATTGGTCCGTATAAGATTTCTGAAGTTCTCAATCCTGTGTCTTTTCGTTTGGCCCTTCCAGCTTATTTTGCCATCCATAATGTGTTCCATAGGTCGTTATTGCGGAGATACGTGGCGCCTATGGTTCCCTCCGTTGATCCTCCTACCCCGGTGTTGGTCGAGGGGGAGTTGGAGTATGTGGTGGAGAAGATTTTGGATTCTCGTATTTCGAGACGGAAACTCCAGTACCTGGTCAAGTGGAAGGGTTATGGTCAGGAGGATAATTCCTGGGTTTTTGCCTCTGATGTTCATGCTGCCGATCTAGTTTGTGCCTTTCATTTGGCTCGTCCTGATCGGCCTGGGGGCTCTGGTGAGGGTTCGGTGACCCCTCCTCAAGGGGGGGGTACTGTTGTGAATTCTGTTATCGAACTCCCTCCTGTGGTCATGAATGGTACTTCGGCGAGTTCTGTCCATGGACTCCCTCTGATGGCTGTGAGTGGAGCTGCTGCTTCTGAGGTTCCTTCCACAGGTGACGTAGTTTATTCTTTGGCTGGCTGCTCTATTTAACTCCACTCAGATCGTTACTCCATGCCAGCTGTCAATGTTCTTGTACTGGTTCAGTTCGCTCTTGGATCTTTCTGGTGACCTGTCTACTCCAGCAGAAGCTAAGTCCCTGCTAGTTAATTATTTGTTCATTGTTTCATTGTCCAGTTGGCTATCATGATTTTGCCTTGCTAGCTGGAAGCTCTGGGATGCAGAGTGGCACATCCACACCGTGAGTCGGTGCGGAGGTCTTTTTGCACACTCTGCGTGGTCTTTTTGTAGTTTTTTATGCTGACCGCAAAGATACCTTTCCTATCCTCGGTCTGTTTAGTAAATGTGGCCTCCCTTTGCTGAAACCTGTTTCATTTCTGTGTTTGTGACTTTCATCTTAACTCACAGTCAATATATGTGGGGGGCTGCCTTTTCCTTTGAGGAATTTCTCTGAGGCAAGGTAGGCTTTATTTTCTATCTCTAGGGCTAGTTAGCTCTTAGGCTGTGAAGAGGCATCTAGGCAGAATTAGGTACGCTCCACGGCTATTTCTAGTTGTGTGATAGGATTAGGGGTTGCGGTCAGCAGAGCTCCCACTTCCCAGAGCTTGTCCTGTGTGAGTTTAACCATCAGGTCGTACCGGATGCTCCTAACCACCAGGTCTATAACACTCAATTCCTTGGAGCCACAAGGACTTCCTCCTCACAACCTTTTTCTAAAACCTGGAGCACCTATTCTGCTATTGAGAAATTTGGATCTACCAAAGCTGTGTAATGGAACAAGACTCTTGATTAAGAATCTGTTTCCACATATAATTGAGGCAACCATTTTGACAGGATGTGCCACAGGAGAAGATGTTTTCATTCCAACAATTCCTATCATTTCATCTGATTTGCCTTTTGATTTTAAACGCCTCCAGTTTACTCTTCGACGGACATAGCAAATGCCGATCAACAAGGCTCAGGGATAGGCCTTGAAAGTAGTTGGAATCGATTTACAAACTCCATGCTTTTCTCATGGTCAACTTTATGTGGCCTGTTCAAGAGTTGGAACAGCCAAAAATCTGTTCGTCTTTGCACCTGAAGGAAAAACTAAGAATGTTGTTTATCAAAAGGCTCTCAAATAAGTAGTAGAAGATTACTTCACATTACTTGGCCAATTTAGTTAAATCTGTGTGGAATATCTCTGGTGTAGAAATATATGTTGTGAAATGCTTCTATTAGCTTAGTTTTTGCCTTTTAATAATTACATTTCTATCTATTTGTTTTGTGGTTTTTGTGTGCAGAATAAATTTTTGTTAACACATTCTATTTTGCTAACAGCAGTTATTAACCCGGACGAAGCCGGGTAGTACAGCTAGTACTGTACATAATAGATCACTAAACACAGTATACAATGATATATATAGAATAAAAAAGAAAGGCAGCACTCCATTTCTTCAGTAAATGAGTAGGATTTTTTTTAGACCCACATAAAAATGCGACGTTTCAGCTCTAGTGAGCCTTTCTCAAGGCTTGAGAAAGGCTCACTAGAGCTGAAACGTCGCATTGTTATGTGGGTCTGAATAAATCCTACTCATTTACTGAAGAAATGGAGTGCTGCCTTTCTTTTTTATTCTATTGAATGTGGATGACCATGGACAGGTTGCCTGGAGGCTCTGCACCCAGAGATAAGTAGTGGTGTGCTGTTCCTTTTTTGTGAATATATATATATATATATATATATATATATATATACTGTATATAATACATCAATACACACAGTCTATACTATATCTTATATTACTATGTCCCATCTGTATATAGTATATACTGAATATAGTACATCACTACACACAGTATATACTGTTATATCTTATATTAACTTCTGTCAGCGAGTGTATACAGATGTATGTTGCTTATCCATGTTATGTAAATAAAAGCTTATAACCTGATGTTAAATTCATCCATTGGTTGTATAAATTATTCTTTTGAAAGCAGAAACCCTCCGAAATGTGGTTTAGGTTAAGAAAATAAATTGGCATCAATGCAGAAATATTGATCAGTTAATGGACACAGAATGGTCAGATTTTGGCAAGACAAATAATTTGTCGCCCACAGAAAGTAATGTGATGTTCAAACAAATAATTAACTTAACCCCTTAACGACCGCCAATATGCCTTTTAACGGCGGCAGTTAAGGGTACTTAAAAAAAAAAAGTGAATAGCGCCCCCCAGAGTCGGATTTTCTCTGGGGTCTCGGTTGCCGGGGGTGGCCGAGACCCCCGAGAACATGATTCAGGGGATTTTTACCGACCCCCAAGTTGCGATCGCCCGTAATTAACCGTTTATCGGCGGTCACAAAAAAACAACGCGATTTCCCATCTAATTTCTCTGTCCTCTGATGTGCGATCAAATGGGGTCCCCGATAGCCCCCTGATACTCACCTGTCTCCCCCGGTGCTCCTCGTGGCTCCCGATGGGCGCTGCCATCTTTATCCGGCCAAAAAATGGCGGGCGCACCCGGCCGGCACCCGGAGATCTTTGGGGTCTTGGCTGCCGGGGGTAGCCGAGACCCCAAAGAACATGATCGGGGTTGGTTTTTACCGACCCCTGTTTTGCGATCATCGGTAATTAACTGTTTACCAGCGGTCGCAAAAAAAAAAGCGGTGTTATTCTCTGTCCTCTGATGTGATCGCACATCAGAGGACATAGAAATAGGGGGATTCGGGGACCCTGCTATACTTACCGGTGTCCCTGGGTCCTCCTGCATCCCCTACTGCCCGCTGGCTTCTTCATGCGGTAAGCAAATGGCGAGCGCATGCGCAGTGCGCCCGCCATGATCTGCCGGCCGGCAGCTAGAGGAGTTGGGGCTAAACTTAGGGTTAGGGTTGGGGTTAAAGTTAGGGTTGGGGCTAAATTTAGGGTTAGGGTTGGGGCTAAATTTAGGGTTGGGGCTAAATTTAAGGTTAGGGTTGGAGCTAAATTTAGAGTTGGGGTTGGGGCTAAATTTAGGGTTGGGGCTAAATTTAGGGTTAGGGCTAAATTTAGGGCTAGGGTTAGGCTTCTTTCACACTTGCGACGGTACGGGGCCGTCGCAATGCGTCTGCCAGATGTACCGACACACGTTGTGAAAATTGTGCACAATGTGGGCAGCAGATGCAGTTTTTTAACGTATCCGCTGCACAGTCTATGTCCTGGGGAGGAGGGGGTGGAGTTACGCCACGTATGTGCAGTCGGAAAAGGCGGACGCGACGTACAAAAAGTTACATTGAACATTTTTGTGTGACGATGGTCCGCCAAAACACAACGGATCCAGTGCACGACGGACGCGATGTGTGGCCATCCTTCGCGATCCGTCGGCAATACAAGTCTATGGGCAAAAAACGCATCCTGTGGGCACATTTGCAGGATCCATTTTTTTTGTCCAAAATAACGGGTTGCGACAGATGCCACACGACACAAGTGTGAAAGTAGCCTTAGGGTTGGGGCTAAAGTTAGGGCTAGGGTTGAGGCTAAATTTAGGGCTAGGGTTAGGGTTGGGGCTAAAGTTAGGGTTAGGCCTTGGGTTGGGGCTAAAGTTAGGGCTAGGGTTGCGGCTAAAATTAAGGTTAGAGTTGGGATTAGGGTTAGGATTAGGGTTGGTATTAGGGTTAGGGTTAGCATGAGGGTTACATTTGAGATTAGGGTTATGTTTGGGATTAGGGTTAAGGTTAGGGTTGGGATTAGGGTTAGGGGTGTATTGGGATTAGGGTTAGGTTTGAGTTTAGGGTTGAGATTAGGATTAGGGGTGTGTTGGATTTAGGGTTTTGATTAGGGTTATGGTTAGGGTTGAGATTAGGGTTGTTTTGGGGTTAGGGTTGTGATTATCGTTAGGGTTATGATTAGGATTATGGATCGGGTTGGGATTAGGGTTAGGGGTGTGTTTGGGTTAGGGTTGGAGTTAGAATTGGGGGGTTTCCACTGTTTAGGTACATCAGGGGGTCTCCAAACATGACAGCCAATTTTGCGCTCAAAAAGTCAAATGGTGCTCCCTCCCTTCTGAGCTCTGTCGTGCGCCCAAACAGTGGTTTACCCCCACATATGGGGCATCAGAGTACTCGGGATAAATTGGACAACTTTTGGGGTCCAATTTCTCCTGTTACCCTCATGATAATAAAAACTTGGGGTCTAAAAAGTCTTTTTTGTGGAAATTTTTTTTTAAATTTTCACGACTCTGCATTATAAACTTCTGTGAAGCACTTGGGCTTTCAAAGTTCTCACCACACATCTAGATAAGTTCCTTGGGAGGTCTAGTTTCCAAAATGGGGTCACTTCTGGGGGGTTTCTACTGTTTAGGTACATCAGGAGCTCTGCAAATGCAATATGACGCCCCGCAGACCATCCCATCAAAGTCTGCATTCCAAGCGGCGCTCCGTCCCTTCCAAGCCACGATGGGTGCCCAAACAGTGCCCCCCCTCACATATGGGGTATTTTCATACTCAAGACAAACTGGTCAACAGATTTTGGGGTCCAATGTCTCCTGTTACCCTTGCGAAAATAAAAAATTCCAGGCTAAAAAATCATTTCTGAGGAAAAAAGGATTTTTTATTTTCACGGCTGTACTTTATAAATTTCTGTGAAGCACTTGGGGGTTTAAAGTGCTCACCACACATCTAGAGAAGTTCTTAAGGGGTCTAGTTTCCAAAATGGGGTCACTTATGGGAGGTTTCTACTGTTTAGGCACATCAGGGGCTCTCCAAACGCGACATGGCGTCCAATCTCAATTCCAGCCAATTCTACATTGAAAAAGTAAAACGGCACTCCTTCTCTTCCAAGCTCTGCTGTGCGCCCAAACAGTGGTTTACCCTCACATATGGGGTATCGGCGTATTCAGGAGAAATTGCACAACAAAATTTATGGTTAAATTTCTGTTTTTACACTTGTGAAAATAAAAAAAAATGGTTCTGAATTAAGATGTTTGCAAAAAAAAGTTAAATGTTCATTTTTTCCTTCCACATTGTTTCAGTTCCTGTGAAGCACGTAAAGGGTTAATAAACTTCTTGAATGTGGTTTTGAGCACCTTGAGGGGTGCAGTTTTTAGAATGGTGTCACACTTGGTTATTTTCTATCATATAGACCCCTCAAAATGACTTCAAATGTGATGTGGTCCCTAAAAAAAAAATGGTTGCTGGTTAACTTTTAACACTTATAACTCCCTAACAAAAAAACATTTTTGTTTCCAAAATTGTGCTGATGTAAAGTAGACATGTGGGAAATGTGATTTATTAACTATTTTTCGTGACACATCTCTCTGATTTAAGGGCATAAAAATACAAATTTAGAAAATTGCAAAATTTAAAAAATTGTCGCCATATTTCCGTTTTTTTCATAAATAATCGCAAGTAATATCGAACAAATGTTACCACTATCATGAAGTACAATATGTCACGAAAAAACATTCTCAGAATCAGCGAGATCCGTTAAAGCGTTCCAGAGTTATAACCTCATGAAGTGACAGTGGTCAGAATTGTAAAAATTGGCTCGGTAATTTAGTACCAAATTGGCTCTGTCACTAAGGGGTTAAAATACAAATATATGTTGCATTACATTGGTGAATGAAGTTGTGGTGCTATTAGAGTCATATTTAATATTTTGTGTGACTTCCATGAGCTTGAATGACTGCATCCATGCGGTTATTATTATTATTATTATTATTTATGTTCAACAATGATTCATACAATTTATTAATGAATTAATCCCATAATCTAAAATTAAATAGTGTGAGGCTGTGGCCTCTGATACAGCTAGGGGGCGGTGTTTGTTCTCCCCAGAATGTGAATGCAGACGGATGAAGTCCATAGGTGTGCATGAGAGTCACGGATCTCCGGTCCAGGTTTTCCAGGTGGCTGAAGGCCACAGGTTGGTGTTTAAAAACCCTGCAGTAAGGGGTATGGGTGTGTCAGGTGTCTGGCCAGGAGGCCAGGTGTCAGTCTGGTGTGTGCTGGTCTGCAGAGTGCATGGAGGCCAGCAGAGCCAGCACCCAGGGCAGCTGAATAGCCTGGCACCCGCAGCGTACACAGAGATGCAAGTCGTCCATGGTACTGGTCCCGGATGTGGATAGTCCTGTGCCCGGAGGTGGATGTCCTGTGCCCGAAAGAGGACTAGCATGTGCAACGATTGCAAACAGGTGGATTTGGTGCCCGGCTGCTATCCGGAGGATATCCTGAACTGTGTACGACTGTGTGAGTAAAGAGTCTGTAAAGAGACTGTGATACAGCGATGCAGGACACCCACGAGAACTAGTCAGAGGAGGGCTGGCGTGTGTAGTGTCTGCAACATATGAGGCTGTGTGTATGGAGACGTATAGAGACTGTGAGATGGCGTGCGGTCGCCCAGGGAAACTGGACAAGGGAAGTCTGGCCTGTTTAGGGACCGCAAATCTAAAGCCATGTGATATGTATTCTTTTGAACTGGTGTAAACTGGTCACTGATAATATCCACTGAAGTTATATGTATTTATGTGAATTGGACTTTAATGCTGTGAAGAAACACATTAAAAGAGACTTTTGTGTTTGAATTTGTGGGTCACTGCTTCTTCACTGCGTACAATGCTACTGCAGCTTTACAATAGGCAATAAATAGCACTTCAATCATAGATACTTACATAAATTACCTAGCAAAGATATGAAGTGACGAGAGAGAGAACATAGGTAAAAAATGTTTCTTTTATTGAAACTATATTTAAAATAACATGTATTATATAAAAAGACAGGAAGATGGAAAAATTGGGACCTCCAATTTACCTATTTTCTCTCTCGTCACTTCATACCTTTACTAGGTAATTTATTTAAGTAATTTATTAATGAAGTCATTAGGAATAGCAAAGAATGCAGTCTTACATGCCTCCCAGAGTTCATCTAGATTCTTTGGTTTTGTCTTCCAAGCTTCCTCTTTCATCCTACCCCAAACATGCTCAATGATGTTCATGTCTGGTGACTGGGTTGGCCAGTCCTTGAGCACCTTCATCTTTTTTGCCTGGAGGAACTTTGTTGTAGAGATGGATGAATGAGATGGAGCACCATCGTGCTGCAGAATTTGACCCCTTTTATGATTTGGAATATACAGTTAGGGCCATATATATTTGGGCAGAGACAACATTTTTCTAATTTTGGTTACAGACATTACCACAATGAATTTTAAACAAAACAATTCAGATGCAGTTGAAGTTCAGACTTTCAGCTTTCATTTGAGGGTATCCACATTAAAATTGGATGAAGGGTTTAGGAGTTCCAGCTCCTTAACATGTGCCACCCTGTTTTTAAAGAGACCAAAAGTAATTGCACAATTGACTCCAAGGCTATTTTATGGACAGGTGTGGGAAACCCCTTCGGTATGTCATTCTCAATTGAGCAGATAAAAGGCCTGGAGTTGATTTGAGGTGTGGTGCTTGCAGTTGGAAGGTTTTGCTGTGAAGTAAACATGCGGTCAAAGGAGCTCTCCATGCAGGTGAAACAAGCCAGCCTTAAGCTGTGAAAACAGAAAAAACCCATCCGAGAAATTGCTACAATATTAGGAGTGGCAAAATCTACAGTTTGGTACATCCTGAGAAAGAAAGCACTGGTGAACTCATCAATGCAAAAAGACCTGGGCGCCCACGGAAGACAACAGTGGTGGATGATCGCAGAATAATCTCCATGGTGAAGAGAAACCCCTTCACAACAGCCAACCAAGTGAACAACACTCTCCAGGAGGTCGGCGTATCAATATCCAAATCTACCATAAAGAGAAGACTGCATGAAAGTAAATACAGAGGGTTCACTGCACGGTGCAAGCCACTCATAAGTATCAAGAATAAAAAGGCTAGACTGGACTTTGCTAAAAAAAATCTAAAAAAGCCAGCACAGTTCTGGAAGAACATTCTATGGACAGATGAAACCAAGATTAACCTCTACCAGAATGATGGAAAGAGAAAAGAATGGCGAAGGCGTGGTACAGCTCATGATCCAAAGCATACCACATCATCTGTAAAACACGGCGGAGGCAGTGCGATGGCTTGGGCATGCATGGCTGCCAGTGGCACTGGGTCACTAGTGTTTATTGATGATGTGACACAGGACAGAAGCAGCCGAATGAATTCTGAGGTATTCAGAGCCGCCATACTGTGTGCTCAGATCCAGCCAAATGCAGCCAAACTGATTGGTCGTCGTTTCATACTACAGATGGACAATGATCCAAAACATAAAGCCAAAGCAACCCAGGAGTTTATTAAAGCAAAGAAGTGGAATATTCCCAAATGGCCAAGTCAGTCACCTGATCTCAACCCAATTGAGCATGCATTTCACTTGTTAAAGACTAAACTTCAGACAGAAAGGCCCACAAACAAACAACAACTGAAAACCACCGCAGTGAAGGCCTGGCAGAGCATCAAAAAGGAGGAAATGCAGCATCTGGTGATGTCCATGAGTTTAACCCCTTCCCGACCTGTGACACAGCGTATGCGTCATGAAAGTCGGTGCCAATCCGACCTGTGACGCATATGCTGTGTCACAGAAAGATCGCGTCCCTGCAGATCGGGTGAAAGGGTTAACTCCCATTTCACCCGGCCTGCAGGGACAGGGGGAGTGGTAGTTTAGCCCAGGGGGGGTGGCTTCACCCCCTCGTGGCTACGATCGCTCTGATTGGCTGTTGAAAGTGAAACTGCCAATCAGAGCGATTTGTAATATTTCACCTAAAAAAATGGTGAAATATTACAATCCAGCCATAGCCGATGCTGCAATATCATCGGCCATGGCTGGAAATACTAATGTGCCCCCACCCCACCCCTCCGATCGCCCCCCCCAGCCCCCCGATCTGTGGCCCGCTCCCCTCCGTCCTGTGCTCCGCTCCCCCGTCCTCCTGTCCGCTCCCCCCGTGCTCCAATCACACCCCCCGTGCTCCAATCAAACCCCCCCGCACTCCGATCCCCCCCCCGTGCTCCGATCCACCCCCCCTGCACACCGATCCACCCCCCCTGCACACCGATCCACCCGCCCGCACACCGATCACTCTCCCCCATGCTCCGATCCCTCCCCCCCGTGCTCCGACGCCCCCCCGTGCCCTGATCTCCCCCCCCCTGTGCCCTGATCTCCCCCCCTTATACTTACCGATCCTGGCGGGGTCCGTCCGTCTTCTTCCCCGAGCGCCGCAATGTTCCAAAATGGCGGGCGCATGCGCAGTGCGCCCGCCGAATCTGCCGGCCGGCAGATTCGTTCCAATGTGAATTTTGATCACTGTGATATAATCTATCACAGTGGTCAAAATAAAAAAACAGTAAATGACCCCCCCCATTTGTCCCCCATAGATAGGGACAATAATAAAATAAAGATTTTTTTTTTTTTTCCACTAAGGTTGGAGTTAGAACTAGGGTTAGGGTTAGGGTTAGGGGTAGGGGTAGGGTTAGGGGTAGGGTTAGGGGTAGGGGTAGGGGTAGGGGTAGGGTTAGGGCTAGGGTTAGGGGTAGGGGTAGGGTTAGGGCTAGGGTTAGGGGTAGGGGTAGGGTTAGGGGTAGGGTTAGGGCTAGGGTTAGGGTTAGGGTTAGGGTTTCGGTATGTGCACACGTATTCTGGTCCTCTGCGGATTTTTCCGCAGCGGATTTGATAAATCCGCAGTGCTAAACCGCTGCGGATTTATGGCAGATTTACCGCGGTTTTTCTGCGCATTTCACTGCGGTTTTACAACTGCGATTTTCTATTGGAGCAGTTGTAAAACCGCTGTGGAATCCGCAGAAAGAAGTGACATGCTGCGGAATGTAAACCGCTGCGTTTCCGTGCAGTTTTTCCGCAGCATGTGTACAGCGATTTTTGTTTCCCATAGGTTTACATTGAAATGTAAACTCATGGGAAACTGCTGCGGATCCGCAGCGTTTTCCGCAGCGTGTGCACATACCTTTAGAATTAGGCTATGTGCACACGGTGCGGATTTGGCTGCGGATCCGCAGCGGATTGGCCGCTGCGGATCCGCAGCAGTGTTCCATCAGGTTTACAGTACCATGTAAACCTATGGAAAACCAAATCCGCTGTGCCCATGGTGCGGAAAATACCGCACGAAAACGCTGCGTTGTATTTTCCGCAGCATGTCAATTCTTTGTGCGGATTCCGCAGCGTTTTACACCTATTCCTCAATAGGAATCCGCAGGTGAAATCCGCACAAAAAACACTGGAAATCCGCGGAAAATCCGCAGGTAAAACGCAGTGCCTTTTACCCGCGGATTTTTCAAAAATGGTGCGGAAAAATCTCACACGAATCCGCAACGTGGGTACATAGCCTTAGGGTTAGGGTTGGGTTGGAATTAGGGTTGTGGTTAGGGTTAGGGGTGTGTTGGGGTTAGGGTTGTGGTTAGGGGTGTGTTGGGGTTAGGGTTGTGGTTAGGGTTACGGCTACAGTTGGGATAAGGGTTAGGGGTGTGTTGGCGTTAGAATTGAGGGGTTTCCACTGTTTAGGCACATCAGGGGGTCTCCAAACGCAACATGGCGCCACCATTGATTCCAGCCAATCTTTTATTCAAAAAGTCAAATGGTGCTCCTTCCCTTCCGAGCCCCGACGTGTGCCCAAACAGTGGTTTACCCCCACATATGGGGTATCAGTGTACTCAGGACAAACTGGGCAACAATTACTGGGGTCCAATTTCTCCTGTTACCCTTGAGAAAATAAAAAATTGCTTGCTAAAACATCATTTTTGAGGAAAGAAAAATGATTTTTTATTTTCACGGCTCTGCGTTGTAAACGTCTGTGAAGCACTTGGGGGTTCAAAGTGCTCACCACATATCTAGATAAGTTCCTTGGGGGGTCTAGTTTCCAAAATGGGGTCACTTGTGGGGGGTTTCTACTGTTTAGGCACACCAGGGGCTCTGCAAACGCAACGTGACGCCCGCAGACCATTCCATCAAAGTCTGCATTTCAAAACGTCACTACTTGACTTCCGAGCCCCGACATGTGCCCAAACAGTGGTTTACCCCCACATATGGGGTATCAGCGTACTCAGGACAAACTGGGCAACAATTACTGGGGTCCAATTTCTCCTGTTACCCTTGAGAAAATAAAAAATTGCTTGCTAAAACATCATTTTTGAGGAAAGAAAAATGATTTTTTATTTTCACGGCTCTGCGTTGTAAACGTCTGTGAAGCACTTGGGGGTTCAAAGTGCTCACCACATATCTAGATAAGTTCCTTGGGGGGGTCTAGTTTCCAAAATGGGGTCACTTGTGGGGGGTTTCTACTGTTTAGGCACACCAGGGGCTCTGCAAACGCAACGTGACGCCCGCAGACCATTCCATCAAAGTCTGCATTTCAAAAGTCACTACTTCCCTTCTGAGCCCCGACGTGTGCCCAAACAGTGGTTTACCCCCACATATGGGGTATCAGCGTACTCAGGAGAAACTGGACAACAACTTTTGGGGTCCAATTTCTCCTGTAACCCTTGGGAAAATAAAAAATTCTGGGCTAAAAAATTATTTTTGAGGAAAGAAAACGTATTTATTATTTTCACTGCTCTGTGTTATAAACTTCTGTGAAGCACTTGGGGGTTCAAAGTGCTCACCTCACATCTAGATAAGTTCCTTTCGGGGTCTAGTTTCCAAAATGGGGTCACTTGTGGGGGGTTTCTACTGTTTAGGCACACCAGGGGCTCTGCAAACGCAACGTGACGCCCGCAGACCATTCCATCAAAGTCTGCATTTCAAAAGTCACTACTTCCCTTCTGAGCCCCGACATGTGCCCAAACTGTGGTTTACCCCCACATATGGGGTATCAGCGTACTCAGGAGAAACTGTACAACAACTTTTGGGGTCAAATTTCTCCTGTTACCCTTGGGAAAATAATAAATTGCAGGCTAAAAAATCATTTTAGAGAAAATAAAATTTTTATTTTATTTTCATGGCTCTGCGTTATAAACTTCTGTGAAGCACTTGGAAGTTCAAAGTCCTCACCACACATCTAGATTAGTTCCTTTGGGGGTCTAGTTTCCAAAATGGGGTCATATGTGGGGGATCTCCAATGTTTAGGCACACAGGGGCTCTCCAAACGTGACATGGTGTCCGCTAATGATTGGAGCTAATTTTCCATTTAAAAAGCCAATTGGCGTGCCTTCCCTTCCGAGCCCTGCCGTGCGCCCAAACAGTGGTTTACCCCCACATATGGGGTATCAGCGTACTCAGGACAAACTGGACAACAACATTTGCGGTCCAATTTCTCCTATTACCCTTGGCAAAATAGGAAATTCCAGGCTAAAAATCATTTTTGAGGAAAGAAAAATTATTTTTTATTTTCATGGCTCTGCATTATAAACTTCTGTGAAGCACCTGGGGGTTTAAAGTGCTCAATATGCATCTAGATAAGTTCCTTGGGGGGTCTAGTTTCCAAAATGGGGTCACTTGTGGGGGAGCTCCAATGCATAGGCACACAGGGGCTCTCCAAACGCGACATGGTGTCCGCTAACAATTGGAGCTAATTTTCCATTCAAAAAGTCAAATGGCGCGCCTTCCCTTCCGAGCCCTGCCGTGTGCCCAAACAGTGGTTTACCCCCACATATGAGGTATCGGCGTACTCGGGAGAAATTGCCCAACAAATTTTAGGATTCATTTTATCCTATTGCCCATGTGAAAATGAAAAACTGAGGCGAAAATAATTTTTTTGTGAAAAAAAAAAGTACTTTTTCATTTTTACAGATCAATTTGTGAAGCACCTGAGGGTTTAAAGTGCTCAATATGCATCTAGATAAGTTCCTTGGGGGGTCTAGTTTCCAAAATGGGGTCATTTGTGGGGGAGCTCCAATGTTTAGGCACACGGGGGCTCTCCAAACACGACATGGTGTCCGCTAACGATGGAGATAATTTTTCATTCAAAAAGTCAAATGGCGCTCCTTCCCTTCCGAACCTTACCATGTGCCCAAACAGTGGTTTACCCCCACATGTGAGGTATCGGTGTACTCAGGAGAAATTGCCCAACACATTTTAGGATCCATTTTATCCTGTTGCCCATGTGAAAATGAAAAAAATTGAGGCTAAAAGAATTTTTTTGTGAAAAAAAAGTACTTTTTCATTTTTACGGATCAATTTGTGAAGCCCCCGGGGGTTCAAAGTTCTCACTATGCATCTAGATAAGTTCCTTGGGGCGTCTAGTTTCCAAAATGGGGTCACGTGTGGGGGAGCTCCAATTTTTAGGCACACGGGGGCTCTCCAAACGTGACATGGTGTCCGCTAAAGAGTGGAGCCAATTTTTCATTCAAAAAGTCAAATGGCGCTCCTTCCCTTCCAAGCCCTGCCGTGCGCCCAAACAGTGGTTTACCCCCACATATGAGGTATCAGCGTACTCAGGACAAATTGGACAACAACTTTCGTGGTTCAGTTTCTCCTTGTACCATTGGGAAAATAAAAAAAATGTTGCTAAAAGATAATTTTTGTGACTAAAAAGTTAAATGTTCATTTTTTCCTTCCATGTTGCTTCTGCTGCTGTGAAGCACCTGAAGGGTTAAAAAACTTCTTGAATGTGGTTTTGAGCACCTTGAGGGGTGCATTTTTTAGAATGGTGTCACTTTTGGGTATTTTCAGCCATATAGACCCCTCAAACTGACTTCAAATGTGAGGTGGTCCCTAAAAAAAATGGTTTTGTAAATTTCGTTGTAAAAATGAGAAATCGCTGGTCAAATTTTAACTCTTATAACTTCCTAGCAAAAAAAAATTTTGTTTCCAAAATTGTGCTGGTGTAAAGTAGACATGTGGGAAATGTTATTTATTAACTATTTTGTGTCACATAACTCTCTGGTTTAACAGAATAAAAATTCAAAATGTGAAAATTGCGAAATTTTCAAAATTTTCGCCAAATTTCCGTTTTTATCACAAATAAACGCAGAATTTATTGACCTAAATTTACCACTAACATGAAGCCCAATATGTCACGAAAAAACAATCTCAGAACCGCTAGGATCCGTTGAAGCGTTCCTGAGTTATTACCTCATAAAGGGACACTGGTCAGAATTGCAAAAAACGGCCAGGTCATTAAGGTCAAAATAGGCTGGGTCATGAAGGGGTTAAGACTTCAGGCAGTCATTGCCAACAAAGGGTTTTCAACCAAGTACTAAAACTGAACATTTTATTTAAAATTATTGAATCTGTCCAATTACTTTTGGTCCCTTTTAAAAACAGGGTGGCACATGTTAAGGAGCTGAAACTCCTAAATCCTTCATCCAATTTTAATGTGGTTACCCTCAAATGAAAGCTGAAAGTCTGAACTTCAACTGCATTTGAATTGTTTTGTTTAAAATTCATTGTGGTAATGTCTATAACCAAAATTAGAAAAAAAGTTGTCTGTGTCCAAATATATATGGACCTAACTGTAAGAGGTAGCTAATACTTCTTGATATTTTAGGCTATTGATATTGCCTTCCACCTTGCAAATGTTTCGCACACCCCCATACTGAATGTAACCCCAGACCGTGATCTTTCCACCACCAAATGTAACTGTTTTCTGGGTGTATTTTGGATCCATACGGGCTCCAGTAGGTCTCCTGCAGTATTTGCGGCCGCTGTGGTGTAATTCAACTGAAGATTCATCAGAGAAATGCACCTTCTGCCACTATTCCACCGTCCATCTTTTTAGCAGGCTGTGGGACTTTGCAAATGCCACACGGTTTCTTATTTGCATTTTGTTTAGTGCTGGCTTCTGGGCACTGATTCGACCATGGAGGCCATTTCGAGACAGAATCCTACAAACTGTTCTAGTTGACACAGAGACTTGAGGTGACCAGGCCTGTTGGAGTTCTGCTGCAGTGGAAGAAGGGCTTGCTTTGGATTTCCTAAACAACAAACGTTCCTCCTGAGCAGTTGTCTTGCGGGGTCTGCCGGACCTGGGTTTGTCAAACACATCTTCAGTCTCTTCAAATCTTTTTTTAATTCTTTGTACTTGACACTGAGACACATTAAAGGAGCCAGCCACCTCTGCAGTGGATCTGTTCTTCAGCTTCTTGATAATCCCGGCTTTGGTCGCAGGGTGGATTTTTGGCATGTTGTCCGAGCTCAAGTTGAAGTTCAAGAGAAGGTCTGGGGAGCTGGGTTTCTTTTTAAACACACAAACTAATTAACTGATCATTTACTGAGCACAGGTGAGGATGTAAACTAGGATTGGGTGCATTATATGACCAGGCGACAAAACTTTTGTCTTGCCAAAATCTGACCATTCTGTGTCCATTAACTGATCAATATTTCTGCATTGATGCCAATTTATTTTCTTAACCTAAACCACATTTCGGAGTGTTTCAGCTTTCAAAAGAATAATTTATACAACCAATGGATGAATTTAACGTCATGTTATAAGCTTTAATTTACATAACATGGATAAGCGACATATGTTGTGAATTCTGCTCTTGGGTTCCCTCCAGTGGTTGTAGGTGGGAATGCAGTTGTCTCTGACTCGCAGTCCTGGCCAGGTGTATCGGATGATTACAATTCTGACTGGGATATTTAGGTGTGCAGGATCCTTTAGCCCTTGCCAGTTGTCAATGTTCCTTGTGAAGTGTTGGATCACTTTCTGGCTTCTCCTGCTTGCTGCCAAATTCAGCAAAGATAAATGTTTGTTTTTTGTATCTGCGGCACACTGCTGTGTGCTTGTTTCAGTTTTATTCCTGCTCTGATTGTAGGATTCACTGGAGTTGCAGATTTACACTCCTACATCTTTTAGTTAGATGTAGGAAGTTTTTTTTGTATATTCTGCTGTGGATTATTTTGAAGGGTTTTAATACGGACCGCACAGAACTCTGTCCTATCCGGTCCTATCTAGCTAGAGTGGCCTCCTGTGCTAGATCCTGTTTTTCTGCCTGTGTATGTTTTTTCCTCTCCGACTCACCGCCAATATTTGTGGGGGGCTGTCGATCCTTTGGGGATTTTCTCTGAGGCAAGATAGTATTCCAATTTCCATCTTTAAGGGTATTTAGTCCTCCGGCTGTGACAAGGTGTCTAGGTGTGTTAGGTACACTCCACGGCTACTTCTAGTTGCGGTGTTAAGTTCAGGATTGCGGTCAGTATAGTGGCCACCTTCTCCAGTGAAAGTTCTCATGCAGCTCCAAGGTCACCGGATCATAACAGACATAACTATGTCAGGGAGTGTATAGTATATAATACATCACTACACACAGTATATACTATTATATCTTTTATTACTATGTCCCATCTGTATATACACTGCTCAAAAAAATAAAGGGAACACTGTCACGGATCCCAGGGAGGATAACTTTATCATCCCCACCGCTCACATCAATATATCATAAACCAGGGTTGTTTGGTTGCCCAGTTCTTTCTGAAGGAGATTTATCTACAGTATATCCCACTTCCTAGTTCTGGTTTGGAACTTGCAGCTCTCTGGCACCCCACTTACCCTCAGGTCACACAGGGTACTGCACCTAGAATAATTGGTCTCCAGAAAGGCTGCCTTACTTTGTACTTGCTAATGGGCATGCTGCAGCGAGGGTGATATAACTACTGCCACTCAGGTGGGAACAATAATTATCAACACCGTCCGTCGCTACAAGGTCTCCCAAACGCACAGGACAAATCCGCTGCCACCAGCTCCGATTCCTTAATTAATAATGGGTCCGGAGCCAACCCAAATTAGTAGCGTAATTCACTTCAGAGGACGTGACAGTACGTTATAGAGCAAGGAGAAATGAAGCTAGTTATATATTTTACTCCAAAAGTTAGGCAATGTTTACAAAAGGGTAAAGGGTATTATCGAATGTACAAACAAGTAAAAAAAAGGGATTAACGGAAGAAATCAACTTGCAATTCTTTCACATCATTCAATGGTACACCGTGTGGTGGCTAGGGGGAGGGGACCTTCCCCAAAATCTTCAGGTCAGATTGCACAGCCTGTCGTAGTTGAATCCCCTGGCAAAAGACCCCCCTTGTCTGGGCCTCTGAGTTTTATAGCTTTGTCTAAAACTAAGGGTCTCTCCCCCTGGAAGAACTCATGGGGTGGGCAGAGCTATGGAATGCACTCCTCTCTCTTGAGTATATGAAAAACCATCATCCCACATATCTCGGCATATGAACCTCGTAGAAAGACAACACCCGTGGGGTAGCTGGGAGACCCAGTTACGTAGTAATGCGTTTCTCACATTCTGTTACGCGCTGGGCTCCCGAAACCCACCAGTTAGGAGCCCTATTGTTGCACATACCAAATATATAACATTCAGATCTATGTCACTATTTGGGGTGGAATTATTCCATTTTGAATAACTCTCTGATACACAAAGAATCACATGGTTTCAGACAAAGGACTGGCATTCCCAGCTCAAAGCCATAAAAACTCCTCAGTGAACGTTGCTGGCACGCTGGTCTGACATTACAGCTATATAGCAGGGGGAGGGAGGGGGAAAGGTGAAATCACACACAGGCACATGCAGGCAGAGGAAACTGCAGCTGAGAGCTCTGTATGTGTAATTGAAGTAATAAGACACCAGTCCAGAGCCTCTCACCTAGCCAAATTAGTTCTCATGCTTCGCATTGATGAGGGCCAACAGCCGAAAACACCGTGTCTGCGAATTGAGATACTGATTTGGCTTTTATCCTAAGTCATATTGCACGACTCGTTAAAGGGTTGATTGTGACTTGAATGATCGCTACTTCCAACAGGTGGCACTATATAGTTTAAGTCCTCTTTTTCTCTGAAGAGGCAATTTGCATATTGAAGTAATAAGAAATTCTTCCTATTTCCTGACACGTCCCCTTTTGGACTGCGCTAGAGGCAGAACCTCTCGGTACTCCTTCATGCGCACCACGGCAGGTTCACCCCAGCGGGACGACCCATCTGCATTGCCACGCTCGCTGCCCTTTTTGTGTTTTCATGGTAAAATCGTACTGTTGGTGGGCAAGGCTCCAGCGTAGCAACCTTCAGTTGGTTCAACACATGGCTTGTAGCCAGCGCAGAGGGTTGTGATCGGTTATCACAGTGAAGGTGCGACCCCACAGGTAGGGCTGCAAACGTTGCAGGGCACAGACCATGGCCAAGCACTACTTCTCGATGGTGGAATAGGCTACTTCCCTTGGCAGAAGCTTCCGGCTCAGGTCAACCCAGAGTTCCGGCTCAGGCCCACACAGGGTATTCTTGGTTCCCCAAGTCAACCTGGTTGAACACAGCACCGAGTCCAAACTCGATGGGGTCGGTCTGCACCAGGAACGGTCGACTGATGTCAACTGCTTTTAACACAGGAGGGCTGCACAGGGTGGTTTTCAAAGCCTGGAAGGCCACCCGACAGCCATCTTTCCAGTCGACTGTTTGGGGTAGCCTCTTCCTGGTGAGGTCCATCAAGGGTTTTGCCAGGCTACTATAGTTCTGTACGAAGCGCCTATAGTACCCCTGCAGTGCCCAGGAAGGACATCACCTGCTTCTTGGTCCTGGGGGTGGGCCAGGATGCGATCGCGTCCACTTTCCCAGGCTCTGGCCTCATGGAGTTCCTACCTACCTGATGCCCCAGGTATCGGACCTCATGCCCATCTGGTATTTTCCCGGCTTGATGGTCATACCTGCTTGGTGAATTCGCCTGAGCACCTCCTGTAGATGCTGCAGGTGTTCATCCCAGGAGGAACTGAAGATGGCAATGTCATACAAGTACGCCACCGCGTACTTCTCCAGTCCCTGAAGAAGATGGTTAACCATCCGCTGAAAAGTGGCAGGGGCATTCTTCATGTCAAAGGGCATGACCGTGGACTCGTACAGTCCAAAGGGTGTGAAAATGGCGGACTTCTCCTGCGCCTCGGGGTTCAGGGGAATCTGTCAGTATCCCAGACTCAGATCCATTATGGACAGATATTTTGCGCCAGCTAACCGATCAAGCAGCTCCTCGATGAGTGGCATGGGGTGCACGTCAGAAGCTGTGATGGTGTTGTAGTCCACGCAGAACCTGATGGTTCGATCCTTCTTTGGCACGAGAATTACAGGTGAGACCCACGCGGTCTTTGACCGTTGAATCACCCCCAGCTGTAACATCTCATTGATCTCCTGGCGCATAACCTGCGGAGAGGAGATCCCATAGGGTGTTCGCTGTAGGGCATGATTCCCGGTGTCCACCTCGTGGACCACTAACTCAGTCCTTCCAGGTTGGTTGGAGAACACGGCCCGGAAGGGTTCCAGCATGGTCCGAAGCTGCGACCGCTGGGGTTCGGTTAACAAGGCGCTTACCTCCACATCCTCGATGGACCCACCGGCCTTGGCTCGGGCCGGCATGTCCAGGAGGGGGTCTTCCTCCATGTCTTCGGGCAGGCTGCAGATTGGTAGGACGTAGGCTTCATGTGCGTGATGAGCCTTCATCATATTGACGTGAAAGGCCTTTCGCCTACCCCGAGCGTGGTCAAGCGTGGCCACGTAGATGACTGGGTTGAGCTGTTGGTAGATGATGTACGGGCCTTCCCAGGCTGCCTAAGCTTATCCTCCTGTACGGGGACCAGCACCCACACCTTTTGAACCACATGGTAGGTCCGCTCCTGGGCGTTCTGGTCGTACCAGTGCTTCTGATCAGCCTGAGCCTGCGTCATGTTTTCATGCACCAACTGCATCAAGGATTCAAGCTTCAGGAGGCTAATTTGCATATTCCAGGTGCCTTCTGGGAGAAGCGAAGTCTCCCTAAGCTAGAAGATCGTTGGGTACAGCCGGGACCAGCTGCTTCGAAAGCATCACCAAACCAGGGATTCAAGCTTCAGGAGGCTAATTTGCATATTCCAGGTGCCTTCTGGGAGAAGCGAAGTCTCCCTAAGCTAGAAGATCGTTGGGTACAGCCGGGACCAGCTGCTTCGAAAGCATCACCAAACCAGGGATTCAAGCTTCAGGAGGCTAATTTGCATATTCCAGGTGCCTTCTGGGAGAAGCGAAGTCTCCCTAAGCTAGAAGATCGTTGGGTACAGCCGGGACCAGCTGCTTCGAAAGCATCACCAAACCAGGGATTCAAGCTTCAGGAGGCTAATTTGCATATTCCAGGTGCCTTCTGGGAGAAGCGAAGTCTCCCTAAGCTAGAAGATCGTTGGGTACAGCCGGGACCAGCTGCTTCGAAAGCATCACCAAACCAGGGATTCAAGCTTCAGGAGGCTAATTTGCATATTCCAGGTGCCTTCTGGGAGAAGCGAAGTCTCCCTAAGCTAGAAGATCGTTGGGTACAGCCGGGACCAGCTGCTTCGAAAGCATCACCAAACCAGGGATTCAAGCTTCAGGAGGCTAATTTGCATATTCCAGGTGCCTTCTGGGAGAAGCGAAGTCTCCCTAAGCTAGAAGATCGTTGGGTACAGCCGGGACCAGCTGCTTCGAAAGCATCACCAAACCAGGGATTCAAGCTTCAGGAGGCTAATTTGCATATTCCAGGTGCCTTCTGGGAGAAGCGAAGTCTCCCTAAGCTAGAAGATCGTTGGGTACAGCCGGGACCAGCTGCTTCGAAAGCATCACCAAACCAGGGATTCAAGCTTCAGGAGGCTAATTTGCATATTCCAGGTGCCTTCTGGGAGAAGCGAAGTCTCCCTAAGCTAGAAGATCGTTGGGTACAGCCGGGACCAGCTGCTTCGAAAGCATCACCAAACCAGGGATTCAAGCTTCAGGAGGCTAATTTGCATATTCCAGGTGCCTTCTGGGAGAAGCAAAGTCTCCCTAAGCTAGAAGATCGTTGGGTACAGCCGGGACCAGCTGCTTCGAAAGCATCACCAAACCAGGGATTCAAGCTTCAGGAGGCTAATTTGCATATTCCAGGTGCCTTCTGGGAGAAGCGAAGTCTCCCTAAGCTAGAAGATCGTTGGGTACAGCCGGGACCAGCTGCTTCGAAAGCATCACCAAACCAGGGATTCAAGCTTCAGGAGGCTAATTTGCATATTCCAGGTGCCTTCTGGGAGAAGCGAAGTCTCCCTAAGCTAGAAGATCGTTGGGTACAGCCGGGACCAGCTGCTTCGAAAGCATCACCAAACCAGGGATTCAAGCTTCAGGAGGCTAATTTGCATATTCCAGGTGCCTTCTGGGAGAAGCGAAGTCTCCCTAAGCTAGAAGATCGTTGGGTACAGCCGGGACCAGCTGCTTCGAAAGCATCACCAAACCAGGGATTCAAGCTTTTTGCCTGTAGGACATTATTGCAAGAGAGCTTGGCTGAGTAGATTACACAAGAAGGAAAACACACAGCAAGTCAGCAGGATCTAGGAGCAACATGGCAGATGTGACAACCTACATGGTGAGCTGCAGCATGTGCTACATGTTCACAGATCGACCAGAAGAAGAATCCAATTTCACCTGTCAGAAGTGTAGACTAGTGGCCCTTTTAGAAGAAAAGGTGCGGGGTCTGGAAGAAAGAATAGCAACTTTGAAACTCATCAAAGAGAATGAAGACTTTCTAGACAGAACAGAAGCATCTCTACTGGTCACAGAAGGTGCAAAAAGTGTCAGAGAACCTCCAAAAGCAGAGTGGAAGCATGTGACCAAAAGAAGCAAGAAGACCATGGAGAAATCACCAACCACACAACTGAAGAACCGATATCAAATCTTTGTAGAGGATGAAGATGGCACACCTAAGAATGAAGCAATACCAGCAAGCAAAAAAGAAAAGGGCACACAGCAACAAGTGACAGCAAAAAGTACAGCCAAGAAGCAACGAAGAGTGGTGGTGGTGGGAGACTCACTACTGAGAGGCACCGAAGCAGCCATCTGCAGACCGGACATAACTGCAAGAGAAGTATGCTGCCTTCCAGGTGCGATGATCAAGGATGTGACCGATAGGATACCAAAGCTCTTCAGCTCCAAGGACGTCCACCCATTTCTTCTGATACATGTTGGCACCAATGACACGGCAAGGAAGGACCTACCGACAATCTGCAAGGACTTTGAAGAGTTGGGGAAGAAATTAAAGGAACTGGATGCACAGGTAGTTTTTTCTTCTATCCTTCCAGTAGACGGGCATGGCACCAGGAGATGGAACAGGATCCTTGATGCAAACAACTGGCTAAGACGATGGTGCAGACAACAAGGATTTGGATTCCTGGACCACGGTGTGAATTACTGGTATGATGGACTCCTCGCCAGAGACGGACTACACCTCAACAAACCTGGGAAACACACATTCGCCAGAAGACTCGCTACACTCATCAGGAGGGCGTTAAACTAGAAGAAGAGGGGACGGGAAGAAAAACATTAGACTCGAACAAAGACGACCCAGGAAAACATACTCAGAAGGGAGGTAAGAACATTTCTAAAACAATTCACAGTGAGGAGATTGGAACAAAACAAAATCCTCTAAACTGCATGCTCGCAAACGCCAGAAGCCTGACAAACAAGATGGAAGAACTAGAAGCAGAAATATCTACAGGTAACTTTGACATAGTGGGAATAACCGAGACATGGTTAGATGAAAGCTATGACTGGGCAGTTAACTTACAGGGTTACAGTCTGTTTAGAAAGGATCGTAAAAATCGGAGAGGAGGAGGGGTTTGTCTCTATGTAAAGTCTTGTCTAAAGTCCACTTTAAGGGAGGATATTAGCGAAGGGAATGAGGATGTCGAGTCCATATGGGTTGAAATTCATGGAGGGAAAAATGGTAACAAAATTCTCATTGGGGTCTGTTACAAACCCCCAAATATAACAGAAAGCATGGAAAGTCTACTTCTAAAGCAGATAGATGAAGCTGCAACCCATAATGAGGTCCTGGTTATGGGGGACTTTAACTACCCGGATATTAACTGGGAAACAGAAACCTGTGAAACCCATAAAGGCAACAGGTTTCTGCTAATAACCAAGAAAAATTATCTTTCACAATTGGTGCAGAATCCAACCAGAGGAGCAGCACTTTTAGACCTAATACTATCTAATAGACCTGACAGAATAACAAATCTGCAGGTGGTTGGGCATTTAGGAAATAGCGACCACAATATTGTGCAGTTTCACCTGTCTTTCACTAGGGGGACTTGTCAGGGAGTCACAAAAACATTGAACTTTAGGAAGGCAAAGTTTGAACAGCTTAGAGATGCCCTTAATCTGGTAGACTGGGACAATATCCTCAGAAATGAGAATACAGATAATAAATGGGAAATGTTTAAGAACATCCTAAATAGGCAGTGTAAGCGGTTTATACCTTGTGGGAATAAAAGGACTAGAAATAGGAAAAACCCAATGTGGCTAAACAAAGAAGTAAGACAGGCAATTAACAGTAAAAAGAAAGCATTTGCACTACTAAAGCAGGATGGCACCATTGAAGCTCTAAAAAACTATAGGGAGAAAAATACTTTATCTAAAAAACTAATTAAAGCTGCCAAAAAGGAAACAGAGAAGCACATTGCTAAGGAGAGTAAAACTAATCCCAAACTGTTCTTCAACTATATCAATAGTAAAAGAATAAAAACTGAAAATGTAGGCCCCTTAAAAAATAGTGGGGAAAGAATGGTTGTAGATGACGAGGAAAAAGCTAACATATTAAACACCTTCTTCTCCACGGTATTCACGGTGGAAAATGAAATGCTAGGTGAAATCCCAAGAAACAATGAAAACCCTATATTAAGGGTCACCAATCTAACCCAAGAAGAGGTGCGAAACCGGCTAAATAAGATTAAAATAGATAAATCTCCGGGTCCGGATGGCATACACCCACGAGTACTAAGAGAACTAAGTAATGTAATAGATAAACCATTATTTCTTATTTTTAGTGACTCTATAGCGACAGGGTCTGTTCCGCAGGACTGGCGCATAGCAAATGTGGTGCCAATATTCAAAAAGGGCTCTAAAAGTGAACCTGGAAATTATAGGCCAGTAAGTCTAACCTCTATTGTTGGTAAAATATTTGAAGGGTTTCTGAGGGATGTTATTCTGGATTATCTCAATGAGAATAACTGTTTAACTCCATATCAGCATGGGTTTATGAGAAATCGCTCCTGTCAAACCAATCTAATCAGTTTTTATGAAGAGGTAAGCTATAGACTGGACCACGGTGAGTCATTGGACGTGGTATATCTCGATTTTTCCAAAGCGTTTGATACCGTGCCGCACAAGAGGTTGGTACACAAAATGAGAATGCTTGGTCTGGGGGAAAATGTGTGTAAATGGGTTAGTAACTGGCTTAGTGATAGAAAGCAGAGGGTGGTTATAAATGGTATAGTCTCTAACTGGGTCGCTGTGACCAGTGGGGTACCGCAGGGGTCAGTATTGGGACCTGTTCTCTTCAACATATTCATTAATGATCTGGTAGAAGGTTTACACAGTAAAATATCGATATTTGCAGATGATACAAAACTATGTAAAGCAGTTAATACAAGAGAAGGTAGTATTCTGCTACAGATGGATCTGGATAAGTTGGAAACTTGGGCTGAAAGGTGGCAGATGAGGTTTAACAATGATAAATGTAAGGTTATACACATGGGAAGAGGGAATCAATATCACCATTACACACTGAACGGGAAACCACTGGGTAAATCTGACAGGGAGAAGGACTTGGGGATCCTGGTTAATGATAAACTTACCTGGAGCAGCCAGTGCCAGGCAGCAGCTGCCAAGGCAAACAGGATCATGGGGTGCATTAAAAGAGGTCTGGATACACATGATGAGAGCATTATACTGCCTCTGTACAAATCCCTAGTTAGACCGCACATGGAGTACTGTGTCCAGTTTTGGGCACCGGTGCTCAGGAAGGATATAATGGAACTAGAGAGAGTACAAAGGAGGGCAACAAAATTAATAAAGGGGATGGGAGAACTACAATACCCAGATAGATTAGCGAAATTAGGATTATTTAGTCTAGAAAAAAGACGACTGAGGGGCGATCTAATAACCATGTATAAGTATATAAGGGGACAATACAAATATCTCGCTGAGGATCTGTTTATACCAAGGAAGGTGACGGGCACAAGGGGGCATTCTTTGCGTCTGGAGGAGAGAAGGTTTTTCCACCAACATAGAAGAGGATTCTTTACTGTTAGGGCAGTGAGAATCTGGAATTGCTTGCCTGAGGAGGTGGTGATGGCGAACTCAGTCGAGGGGTTCAAGAGAGGCCTGGATGTCTTCCTGGAGCAGAACAATATTGTATCATACAATTATTAGGTTCTGTAGAAGGACGTAGATCTGGGTATTTATTATGATGGAATATAGGCTGAACTGGATGGACAAATGTCTTTTTTCGGCCTTACTAACTATGTTACTATGTTACTATGTAAGGTCTGCATTTTGTCACGGAAGTGCATGACATACTCCACTATGGACACTTCAGAAGGGTTTGGCTCTTCTTCCCAGGATTCCCTTACCAACCCAAGGGGTCCCCGGACTCGCCTGCCATACAGAAGCTCGAAGGGGAGAACCCCGTTGAGGCCTGCAGAACCTCTCAGTAAGCGAACAGCAGGTGTGGGAGGTACCACTCCCAGTCACATCCTTGGGTCTCAACCTGCATGCGTAGCATCTGTTTGAGGGTACCGTTAAAGCGCTCACCCAAGCCATTGGTCTGTGGGTGATACGCACTCGATACCAGACACTTCACCTGCATTCTCTTACAGAGAACCTCCATTAGGCGAGACATGAATTGGGTCTGCCAACAGTGCATCCGCCACCTTATCTGCCCTAATTGAGGACAGAGCCACTGCCTCTGGGTACCGGGTAGCATAGTCTACCAAAGTGAGGATGTATTGCTTTTCATTGTTGCTGGAGATGGCCAGCAGGCCCACAATGTCCATGACGATCCTCTGGAAAGGCTCCTCTATCACTGGCAAAAAGATCAGGGGAGCCTTAAGAGCAGGCCCCACCTTCCTAACTCTTTGGCAGGTGATACAGGAGCGGCAGTGGTTTGTCACATCTGTCCCGATTCTGGGCCAACAGAAGTGTTGAGACAGCCGTGCCTTAGTTTTGCTGATCCCAAAGTGTCCAGCAAGTTGGATCTCATGGGCAATCTGCAACAAGTCACCCCTGAATTGGTATGGGACGACCAGCTGTCTTTCCCTCAACCACTCCTTTTGGGATTTTCTGGGTACTGTCTCCCTCGTTCTCAGAACACCCTCTCCTTATCAGTCATGGAGGTGGGCGTCTCAGCGAGGTGTCTCAAATTCTCCAGGCTCGCATCTGAGTGCAGAGCAGCCTGGAACTCCTGGCTAGGAGTAGCCAAAAGCGACGTCCGGGTCCCTTCCCCATGGGAACCCTCTGGGACCTGATCTGGGTCCACCCATGTGACCGAGGAGGGTCCAGAAGGCAGAACGTTATCTGCGTTGCGGGCACTCTGACTGCGGGTGACAGCAGCTACGAAGGCTGTCTCCAAGGGGATTTCCACAGACCCATCAGCCGGCACTGCTATGAGTACTACCTCCCCATCCATCCCCAACATCTCAGAAGCAGTGCTACTTATGTGGCAGTTACCTTCCTTTGTGGCACTGGTCAGTTGCACGGCTTTACCTTCCTCACGGTTCCCATGCATCTCCCCATTTCCCTCAGCACCATCGCTTTCTCCTGTTAGGGTATGTGTCCACGTGCAGGAAACGCTGCGTGTCTGACGCTGCATAAAGCCGCAGCGTCAGACACGCAGCGTCCAGATGTTACAGCATAGTGGAGGGGATTTAATGAAATCCCGTCTCCACTATGCGTGGTAACACGCACGCGGCGGCCCTGCGACTCCGGACATGCTGCGCGTGTTTTCAGATCGCAGCATGTCCGTATATCTTGCGGCGATGCTGCGTCGCCGCAAGATATAGCACAGGGCCCTATGGTGGGGAGCAATGATGCCGGATGTGTGCTGTGAACACATCCGGCATCATCGCGTCCCAGAAAGGGGGCGGGGCTTACCGCAGAGTTCCTCAGCCATCCCACCCTGCAGAGTGACGTGGCTGAGCACTCCTGCACCTGTGAACACATCATCCTTAGGAAATAAATGGTTAGCAGGTAAAACATGGACATTTTCATCATCAGCATCATCAGTATTACCCTCGGCATTTTCAGAAAAATGATTATCAGGTACATCGTTAATCGGTACAGCATTGTCGGGTAACACATGCAATTTCCCATCGCTATCATCAGCATTCGATTGGGGAGGGGGAGTCAGGGACATAATATGCAACCACCCTCCCCACCCCATTTCCTTCACCCCGCTCCCGTCACCCCAATCTATATGAACCTGGGCCACCAAAAGAACTGCTACAGTATGCCCGGGGGCCTTGGCTGCGGGATTTCTCTGCTTCTCCAGACAGTTGGCGCTGATATGACCAGTCCGTTTGCAGGAAAAACACTGTCGAAGGTCGGTGGTAGGTCTGGTGCTGTTGGCAATGGGGACAGGGCCTCTGGTGAGTTGGCTGGCATGGGTATTGGTGTTGGTTGCGGGCTTACCACCACTCCAGCTGGTGGTGACTGGCTTCCGCACTTCCAGTTTACGGTTGGCCTCATAGTCGTCGGCAATCTGCGTTGCTTTAGTCACATCTTTGGGCTCTCGATCCATCATGAACTGTCACACCTCAGCTAGGCAAAGATGTAAGAACTGGTCTTTGATCATCAGGTCCCGCAGCTGTGCAGAGGTGGTCACTGACAGTCCTTGGGTCCACTGGTCAAAGTGGGTCCCGAGTCCATGTGCCACATCGCCGTAACTGTCGTGTGGACCACGTTGGAGGTTCCGGAACTTTCTACGGTAAACCTCAGGTGTAAGCTGGAACTTGTTTATCGGGGCCTGCTTGATGGCCTCATAGTCTTCATCTTGGTCTGGCGGGAGAGAAGCAAACGCCTCCAGAGCTTTGCCTTTTAGCCCTGGGATCAGGTATCAGACCCATTGATTCCCAGGCAGCCGGTACTGTCTGCAGGCTTTCTCAAATGCCCGCAGAAAAGTGTCCAAGTCCCCATCCTTTTCCATCACAGGAAAGTGCTCTGGCTGGGGTTTAGGGATCTGAGCAATGTTGGGTTCGCCGATGGACTGGGACGACCTCAGCCCCTGGAGTCGGGCTAACTCCAGCTGGTGCTCCTGCTCCACTTGCCGCTCGGCTCGCTCTTGGTATTGCTGGATCAGCTGCAGACGTCCATCACGGTCGTCGGCGGGGAGTTGTTCCAAGGCCAACTGCAGGTAGGGGTCCAATCCGCCCTGGTTGCTAGTAGGGCCGGCATTCTGTTGTTGGACCTCTGCCGCAGCACAATTTTTGCTTGGACCGGCTTCTGCATCTGCTGGGCTCTGAGCGATTTCCCGTTGCACCAGAGCCGCAACCAGTTGGCTTTTGTTTTTGCCTGTGGCGTCAATCTGCATCAACCCGCAAAGGGCAATAAGAGTGTCCTTGCTATGCTGCTTATACCAGCCTTCTCCTTTTGCAGCCATCATTGCCAAATAAAAGATAGGATAGAAATACAAAGCGAAAGGAAAGGGGTATCCCAAAATACATATGGTATCGTCTTAGGACTAGTAAACACTGAGCTCATCTCCAAAACTTTTTTGCGCAAAGTCCTATCAAGAACAGTGCAAGTTTTTAGTGAGAATGATTGCTCAAACCCGATCACTTACGCGCTATGATCCCACCGCTCTGCCACCAATATGTCATGGATTCCAGGGAGGATAACGTTATCATCCCCACCGCTCACACCAATATCCTAAGAATCGGGGTTATTTGGTTGCCCAGTTTTTTTCTGAAGGGGATTTATCTACATCCCACTTCCCAGTTCCGGTTTGGAACTTGCAGCTCTATGGTGCCCCCCTTACCCTCAGGTTAGACAGGGTACTGCACCTAGGATATTTAGTCAGCAGGAGCCTGTCCTGTGCAGGGTGGTGTGAGCCCTACTGGCCGCCTGCAGTGTGAGGACGGAGGGAGGAGTCAGCAGGAGCCTGTCCTGTGCAGGGTGGTGTGAGCCCTACTGGACGCCTGCAGTGTGAGGACGGAGGGAGGAGTCACCAGGAGCCTGTCCTGTGCAGGGTGGTGTGAGCCCTACTGGTCACCTGCAGTGTGAGGACGGAGGGAGGAGTCACCAGGAGCCTGTCCTGTGCAGGGTGGTGTGAGCCCTACTGGCCGCCTGCAGTAGGAGGACGGAGGGAGGAGTCAGCAGGAGCCTGTCCTGTGCAGGGTGGTGTGAGCCCTACTGGTCGCCAGCAGTGTGAGGACGGAGGGAGGAGTAAGCAGGAGCCTGTCCTGTGCAGGGTGGTGTGAGCCCTACTGGTCACCTGCAGTGTGAGGACGGAGGGAGGAGTCACCAGGAGCCTGTCCTGTGCAGGGTGGTGTGAGCCCTACTGGTCGCCAGCAGTGTGAGGATGGAGGGAGGAGTAAGCAGGAGCCTGTCCTGTGCAGGGTGGTGTGAGCCCTACTGGCCCCCTGCAGTGTGAGGACGGAGGGAAGAGTCAGCAGGAGCCTGTCCTGTGCAGGGTGGTGTGAGCCCTACTGGCCGCCTGCAGTGTGAGGACGGAGGGAGGAGTCAGCTGGTGCCTGTCCTGTGCAGGGTGGTGTGAGCACTACTGGCCGCCTGCAGTGTAAGGACGGAGGGAGGAGTCACCAGGAGCCTGTCCTGTGCAGGGTGGTGTGAGCCCTACTGGCAGAGGACGGAGGGAGGAGTCAGCAGGAGCCTGTCCTGTGCAGGGTGGTGTGAGCTCTACTGGTCGCCTGCAGTGTGAGGACGGAGGGAGGAGTCACAAGGAGCCTGCCCTGTGCAGGGTGGTGTGAGCCCTACTGGCCGCCTGCAGTGTGAGGACGGAGGGAGGAGTCAGCAGGAGCCTGTCCTGTGCAGGGTGGTGTGAGCTTTACTGGCCGGCTGCAGTGTGAGGACGGAGGGAGGAGTCACCAGGAGCCTGTCCTGTGCAGGGTGGTGTGAGCCCTTCTGGTCGCCTGCAGTTTGAGGAAGGAGGGATGAGTCAGCAGGAGCCTGTCCTGTGCAGGGTGGTGTGAGCCCTACTGGCCGCCTGCAGTGTGAGAACGGAGGGAGGAGTCAGCAGGAGCCTGGCCTGTGCAGGATGGTGTGAGCCCTACTGGCCGCCTTCAGTGTGAGGACGGAGGGAGGAGTCAGCAGGAGCCTGTCCTGTGCAGGGTGGTGTGAGCCCTACTGGCCGCCTGCAGTGTGAGGACGGAGGGAGGAGTCAGCAGGAGCCTGTCCTGTGCAGGGTGGTGTGAGCCCTACTGGCCGCCTGCAGTGTGAGGACGGAGGGAGGAGTCACCAGTAGCCTGTCCTGTGCAGGGTGGTGTGAGCCCTACTGGCCGCCTGCAGTGTGAGGACGGAGGGAGGAGTCAGCAGGAGCCTGTCCTGTGCAGGGTGGTGTGAGCCCTACTGGCCGCCTGCAGTGTGAGGACGGAGGGAGGAGTCACCAGGAGCCTGTCCTGTGCAGGGTGGTGTGAGCCCTACTGGCCGCCTGCAGTGTGAGGACGGAGGGAGGAGTCAGCAGGAGCCTGTCCTGTGCAGGGTGGTGTGAACCCTACTGGCCGCCTGCAGTGTGAGGACGGAGGGAGAAGTCACCAGGAGCCTGTCCTGTGCAGGGTGGTGTGAGCCCTACTGGCAGAGGACGGAGGGAAGAGTCAGCAGGAGCCTGTCCTGTGCAGGGTGGTGTGAGCTCTACTAGTCGCCTTCAGTGTGAGGACGGAGGGAGGAGTCACCAGGAGCCTGTCCTGTGCAGGGTGGTGTGAGCCCTACTGGTCGCCTGCAGTGTGAGGAAGGAGGGAGGAGTCAGCAGGAGCCTGTCCTGTGCAGGGTGGTGTGAGCCCTACTGGTCGCCTGCAGTGTGAGGACGGAGGGAGGAGTCACAAGGAGCCTGCCCTGTGCAGGGTGGTGTGAGCCCTACTGGCCGCCTGCAGTGTGAGGACGGAGGGAGGAGTCAGCAGGAGCCTGTCCTGTGCAGGGTGGTGTGAGCTTTACTGGCTGCCTGCAGTGTGAGGACGGAGGGAGGAGTCACCAGGAGCCTGTCCTGTGCAGGGTGGTGTGAGCCCTTCTGGTCGCCTGCAGTTTGAGGAAGGAGGGAGGAGTCAGCAGGAGTCTGTCCTGTGCAGGGTGGTGTGAGCCCTACTGGCCGCCTGCAGTGTGAGGACGAAGGGAGGAGTCACCAGGAGCCTGTCCTGCGCAGGGTGGTGTGAGCCCTACTGGTCGCCTGCAGTGTGAGGACGGAGGGAGGAGTCACAAGGAGCCTGCCCTGTGCAGGGTGGTGTGAGCCCTACTGGCCGCCTGCAGTGTGAGGACGGAGGGAGGAGTCAGCAGGAGCCTGTCCTGTGCAGGGTGGTGTGAGCCCTACTGGCCGCCTGCAGTGTGAGGACGGAGGGAGGAGTCACCAGTAGCCTGTCCTGTGCAGGGTGGTGTGAGCCCTACTGGCCGCCTGCAGTGTGAGGACGGAGGGAGGAGTCAGCAGGAGCCTGTCCTGTGCAGGGTGGTGTGAGCCCTACTGGCCGCCTGCAGTGTGAGGACGGAGGGAGGAGTCACCAGGAGCCTGTCCTGTGCAGGGTGGTGTGAGTCCTACTGGCAGAGGACGGAGGGAGGAGTCACCAGGAGCCTGTCCTGTGCAGGGTGGTGTGAGCCCTACTGGCCGCCTGCAGTGTGAGAACGGAGGGAGGAGTCAGCAGGAGCCTGTCCTGTGCAGGGTGGTGTGAGCCCTACTGGCCGCCTTCAGTGTGAGGACGGAGGGAGGAGTCAGCAGGAGCCTGTCCTGTGCAGGGTGGTGTGAGCCCTACTGGCCGCCTGCAGTGTGAGGACGGAGGGAGGAGTCACCAGGAGCCTGTCCTGTGCAGGGTGGTGTGAGCCCTACTGGCCGCCTGCAGTGTGAGGACGGAGGGAGGAGTCAGCAGGAGCCTGTCCTGTGCAGGGTGGTGTGAGCTCTACTGGCCGCCTGCAGTGTGAGGACGGAGGGAGGAGTCAGCAGGAGCCTGTCCTGTGCAGGGTGGTGTGAGCCCTACTGGCCGCCTGCAGTGTGAGGACGGAGGGAGGAGTCACCAGGAGCCTGTCCTGTGCAGGGTGGTGTGAGACCTACTGGTCGCCTGCAGTGTGAGGAAGGAGGGAGGAGTCAGCAGGAGCCTGTCCTGTGCAGGGTGGTGTGAGCCCTACTGGTCGCCTGCAGTGTGAGGACGGAGGGAGGAGTCAGCAGGAGCCTGTCCTGTGCAGGGTGGTGTGAGCCCTACTGGCCGCCTGCAGTGTGAGGACGGAGGGAGGAGTCACCAGCAGCCTGTCCTGTGCAGGGTGGTGTGAGCCCTACTGGCCGCCTGCAGTGTGAGGACGGAGGGAGGAGTCAGCAGGAGCCTGTCCTGTGCAGGGTGGTGTGAGATTTACTGGCCGCCTGCAGTGTGAGGACGGAGGGAGGAGTCACCAGGAGCCTGTACTGTGCAGGGTGGTGTGAGCCCTTCTGGTCGCCTGCAGTGTGAGGACGGAGGGAGGAGTCAGCAGGAGCCTGTCCTGTGCAGGGTGGTGTGAGCCCTACTGGCCGCCTGCAGTGTGAGGACAGAGGGAGGAGTCACCAGGAGCCTGTCCTGTGCAGGGTGGTGTGAGCCCTACTGGACGCCTGCAGTGTGAGGACGGAGGGAGGAGTCAGCAGGAGCCTGTCCTGTGCAGGGTGGTGTGAGCTCTACTGGCCGCCTGCAGTGTGAGGACGGAGGGAGGAGTCAGCAGGAGCCTGTCCTGTGCAGGGTGGTGTGAGCCCTACTGGCCGCCTGCAGTGTGAGGACGGAGGGAGGAGTCACCAGGAGCCTGTCCTGTGCAGGGTGGTGTGAGACCTACTGGTCGCCTGCAGTGTGAGGAAGGAGGGAGGAGTCAGCAGGAGCCTGTCCTGTGCAGGGTGGTGTGAGCCCTACTGGTCGCCTGCAGTGTGAGGACGGAGGGAGGAGTCAGCAGGAGCCTGTCCTGTGCAGGGTGGTGTGAGCCCTACTGGCCGCCTGCAGTGTGAGGACGGAGGGAGGAGTCACCAGCAGCCTGTCCTGTGCAGGGTGGTGTGAGCCCTACTGGCCGCCTGCAGTGTGAGGACGGAGGGAGGAGTCAGCAGGAGCCTGTCCTGTGCAGGGTGGTGTGAGATTTACTGGCCGCCTGCAGTGTGAGGACGGAGGGAGGAGTCACCAGGAGCCTGTACTGTGCAGGGTGGTGTGAGCCCTTCTGGTCGCCTGCAGTGTGAGGACGGAGGGAGGAGTCAGCAGGAGCCTGTCCTGTGCAGGGTGGTGTGAGCCCTACTGGCCGCCTGCAGTGTGAGGACAGAGGGAGGAGTCACCAGGAGCCTGTCCTGTGCAGGGTGGTGTGAGCCCTACTGGACGCCTGCAGTGTGAGGACGGAGAGAGGAGTCAGCAGGATCCTGTCCTGTGCAGGGTGGTGTGAGCCCTACTGGGCGCCTGCAGTGTGAGGACGGAGGGAGGAGTCAGCAGGAGCCTGTCCTGTGCAGGGTGGTGTGAGCCCTACTGGCCGCCTGCAGTGTGAGGACGGAGGGAGGAGTCAGCAGGAGCCTGTCCTGTGCAGGGTGGTGTGAGCCCTACTGGCCGCCTGCAGTGTGAGGACGGAGGGAGGAGTCAGCAGGAGCCTGTCCTGTGCAGGGTGGTGTGAGCCCTACTGGCCGCCTGCAGTGTGAGGACGGAGGGAGGAGTCACCAGGAGCCTGTCCTGTGCAGGGTGGTGTGAGACCTACTGGTCGCCTGCAGTGTGAGGAAGGAGGGAGGAGTCAGCAGGAGCCTGTCCTGTGCAGGGTGGTGTGAGCCCTACTGGTCGCCTGCAGTGTGAGGACGGAGGGAGGAGTCAGCAGGAGCCTGTCCTGTGCAGGGTGGTGTGAGCCCTACTGGCCGCCTGCAGTGTGAGGACGGAGGGAGGAGTCACCAGCAGCCTGTCCTGTGCAGGGTGGTGTGAGCCCTACTGGCCGCCTGCAGTGTGAGGACGGAGGGAGGAGTCAGCAGGAGCCTGTCCTGTGCAGGGTGGTGTGAGATTTACTGGCCGCCTGCAGTGTGAGGACGGAGGGAGGAGTCACCAGGAGCCTGTACTGTGCAGGGTGGTGTGAGCCCTTCTGGTCGCCTGCAGTGTGAGGACGGAGGGAGGAGTCAGCAGGAGCCTGTCCTGTGCAGGGTGGTGTGAGCCCTACTGGCCGCCTGCAGTGTGAGGACAGAGGGAGGAGTCACCAGGAGCCTGTCCTGTGCAGGGTGGTGTGAGCCCTACTGGACGCCTGCAGTGTGAGGACGGAGAGAGGAGTCAGCAGGATCCTGTCCTGTGCAGGGTGGTGTGAGCCCTACTGGGCGCCTGCAGTGTGAGGACGGAGGGAGGAGTCAGCAGGAGCCTGTCCTGTGCAGGGTGGTGTGAGCCCTACTGGCCGCCTGCAGTGTGAGGACGGAGGGAGGAGTCAGCAGGAGCCTGTCCTGTGCAGGGTGGTGTGGGCCCTACTGGCAGAGGACGGAGGGAGGAGTCAGCAGGAGCCTGTCCTGTGCAGGGTGGTGTGAGCTCTACTGGTCGCCTTCAGTGTGAGGACGGAGGGAGGAGTAACCAGGAGCCTGTCCTGTGCAGGGTGGTGTGAGCCCTACTGGTCGCCTGCAGTGTGAGGGAGGAGTCAGCAGGAGACTGTCCTGTGCAGGGTGGTGTGAGTCCTACTGGCCGCCTGCAGTGTGAGGACGAAGGGAGGAGTCACCAGGAGCCTGTCCTGTGCAGGGTGGTGTGAGCTCTACTGGTCGCCTGCAGTGTGAGGACGGAGGGAGGAGTCAGCAGGAGCCTGTCCTGTGCAGGGTGGTGTGAGCCCTACTGGCCGCCTGCAGTGTGAGGACGGAGGGAGGAGTCACCAGGAGCCTGTCCTGTGCAGGGTGGTGTGAGCCCTACTGGCAGAGGACGGAGGGAGGAGTCACCAGGAGCCTGTCCTGTGCAGGGTGGTGTGAGCCCTACTGGCTGCCTGCAGTGTGAGAACGGAGGGAGGAGTCAGCAGGAGCCTGGCCTGCGCAGGGTGGTGTGAGCCCTACTGGCCGCCTTCAGTGTGAGGACGGAGGGAGGAGTCAGCAGGAGCCTGTCCTGTGCAGGGTGGTGTGAGCCCTACTGGCCGCCTGCAGTGTGAGGACGGAGGGAGGAGTCACCAGGAGCCTGTCCTGTGCAGGGTGGTGTGAGCCCTACTGGCCGCCTGCAGTGTGAGGACGGAGGGAGGAGTCAGCAGGAGCCTGTCCTGTGCAGGGTGGTGTGAGCTCTACTGGCCGCCTGCAGTGTGAGGACGGAGGGAGGAGTCAGCAGGAGCCTGTCCTGTGCAGGGTGGTGTGAGCCCTACTGGCCGCCTGCAGTGTGAGGACGGAGGGAGGAGTCACCAGGAGCCTGTCCTGTGCAGGGTGGTGTGAGACCTACTGGTCGCCTGCAGTGTGAGGAAGGAGGGAGGAGTCAGCAGGAGCCTGTCCTGTGCAGGGTGGTGTGAGCCCTACTGGTCGCCTGCAGTGTGAGGACGGAGGGAGGAGTCACAAGGAGCCTGCCCTGTGCAGGGTGGTGTGAGCCCTACTGGCCGCCTGCAGTGTGAGGACGGAGGGAGGAGTCAGCAGGAGCCTGTCCTGTGCAGGGTGGTGTGAGATTTACTGGCCGCCTGCAGTGTGAGGACGGAGGGAGGAGTCACCAGGAGCCTGTACTGTGCAGGGTGGTGTGAGCCCTTCTGGTCGCCTGCAGTGTGAGGACGGAGGGAGGAGTCAGCAGGAGCCTGTACTGTGCAGGGTGGTGTGAGCCCTACTGGCCGCCTGCAGTGTGAGGACAGAGGGAGGAGTCACCAGGAGCCTGTCCTGTGCAGGGTGGTGTGAGCCCTACTGGCCGCCTGCAGTGTGAGGACGGAGGGAGGAGTCGGCAGGAGCCTGTCCTGGGCAGGGTGGTGTGAGCCCTACTGGACGCCTGCAGTGTGAGGACGGAGAGAGGAGTCAGCAGGAACCTGTCCTGTGCAGGGTGGTGTGAGCCCTACTGGGCGCCTGCAGTGTGAGGACGGAGAGAGGAGTCAGCAGGAGCCTGTCCTGTGCAGGGTGGTGTGAGCCCTACTGGCCGCCTGCAGTGTGAGGACGGAGGGAGGAGTCAGCAGGAGCCTGTCCTGTGCAGGGTGGTGTGGGCCCTACTGCCAGAGGACGGAGGGAGGAGTCAGCAGGAGCCTGTCCTGTGCAGGGTGGTGTGAGCTCTACTGGTCGCCTTCAGTGTGAGGACGGAGGGAGGAGTAACCAGGAGCCTGTCCTGTGCAGGGTGGTGTGAGCCCTACTGGTCGCCTGCAGTGTGAGGGAGGAGTCAGCAGGAGACTGTCCTGTGCAGGGTGGTGTGAGTCCTACTGGCCGCCTGCAGTGTGAGGACGAAGGGAGGAGTCACCAGGAGCCTGTCCTGTGCAGGGTGGTGTGAGCCCTACTGGTCGCCTGCAGTGTGAGGACGGAGGGAGGAGTCACCAGGAGCCTGTCCTGTGCAGGGTGATGTGAGCCCTACTGGCCGCCTGCAGTGTGAGGACGGAGGGAGGAGTCACAAGGAGCCTGTCCTGTGCAGGGTGGTGTGAGCCCTACTGGCCGCCTGCAGTGTGAGGACGAAGGAAGGAGTCACCAGGAGCCTGTCCTGTGCAGGGTGGTGTGAGCCCTACTGGTCGCCTGCAGTGTGAGGACGGAGGGAGGAGTCACAAGGAGCCTGCCCTGTGCAGGGTGGTGTGAGCCCTACTGGCCGCCTGCAGTGTGAGGACGGAGGGAGGAGTCAGCAGGAGCCTGTCCTGTGCAGGGTGGTGTGAGCTCTACTGGTCGCCTTCAGTGTGAGGACGGAGGGAGGAGTAACCAGGAGCCTGTCCTGTGCAGGGTGGTGTGAGCCCTACTGGTCGCCTGCAGTGTGAGGGAGGAGTCAGCAGGAGACTGTCCTGTGCAGGGTGGTGTGAGTCCTACTGGCCGCCTGCAGTGTGAGGACGAAGGGAGGAGTCACCAGGAGCCTGTCCTGTGCAGGGTGGTGTGAGCCCTACTGGTCGCCTGCAGTGTGAGGACGGAGGGAGGAGTCAGCAGGAGCCTTTCCTGTGCAGGGTGGTGTGAGCCCTACTGGCCGCCTGCAGTGTGAGGACGGAGGGAGGAGTCACCAGGAGCCTGTCCTGTGCAGGGTGGTGTGAGCCCTACTGGCCGCCTGCAGTGTGAGGACGAAGGAAGGAGTCACCAGGAGCCTGTCCTGTGCAGGGTGGTGTGAGCCCTACTGGTCGCCTGCAGTGTGAGGACGGAGGGAGGAGTCACAAGGAGCCTGCCCTGTGCAGGGTGGTGTGAGCCCTACTGGCCGCCTGCAGTGTGAGGACGGAGGGAGGAGTCAGCAGGAGCCTGTCCTGTGCAGGGTGGTGTGAGCCCTACTGGCCGCCTGCAGTGTGAGGACGGAGGGAGGAGTCACCAGGAGCCTGTCCTGTGCAGGGTGGTGTGAGCCCTACTGGCCGCCTGCAGTGTGAGGACGAAGGAAGGAGTCACCAGGAGCCTGTCCTGTGCAGGGTGGTGTGAGCCCTACTGGCCGCCTGCAGTGTGAGGATGGAGGGAGGATTCAGCTGTTGCCTGTCCTGTGCAGGGTGGTGTGAGCACTAATGGCCGCCTGCAGTGTAAGGACGGAGGGAGGAGTCACCAGGAGGCTGTCCTGTGCAGGGTGGTGTGAGCCCTACTGGCAGAGGACGGAGGGAGGAGTCAGCAGGAGCCTGTCCTGTGCAGGGTGGTGTGAGCTCTACTGGTCGCCTTCAGTGTGAGGACGGAGGGAGGAGTCACCAGGAGCCTGTCCTGTGCAGGGTGGTGTGAGCCCTACTGGTCGCCTGCAGTGTGAGGAAGGAGGGAGGAGTCAGCAGGAGCCTGTCCTGTGCAGGGTGGTGTGAGCCCTACTGGCCGCCTGCAGTGTGAGGACGAAGGGAGGAGTCACCAGGAGCCTGTCCTGTGCAAGGTGGTGTGAGCCCTACTGGTCGCCTGCAGTGTGAGGACGGAGGGTGGAGTCACAAGGAGCCTGCCCTGTGCAGGGTGGTGTGAGCCCAACTGGCCGCCTGCAGTGTGAGGACGGAAGGAGGAGTCAGCAGGAGCCTGTCCTGTGCAGGGTGGTGTGAGCCCTACTGGCAGAGGACGGAGGGAGGAGTCACCAGGAGCCTGTCCTGTGCAGGGTGGTGTGAGCCCTACTGGCCGCCTGCAGTGTGAGAACGGAGGGAGGAGTCACCAGGAGCCTGTCCTGTGCAGGGTGGTGTGAGCCCTTCTGGTCGCCTGCAGTGTGAGGACGGAGGGAGGAGTCAGCAGGAGCCTGTCCTGTGCAGGGTGGTGTGAGCCCTACTGGCCGCCTGCAGTGTGAGGACGGAGGGAGGAGTCACCAGGAGCCTGTCCTGTGCAGGGTGATGTGAGCCCTACTGGCCGCCTGCAGTGTGAGGACGGAGGGAGGAGTCAGCAGGAGCCTGTCCTGGGCAGGGTGGTGTGAGCCCTACTGGACGCCTGCAGTGTGAGGACGGAGGGAGGAGTCAGCAGAAGCCTGTCCTGTGCAGGGTGGTGTGAGCCCTACTGGGCGCCTGCAGTGTGAGGACGGAGGGAGGAGTCAGCAGGAGCCTGTCCTGTGCAGGGAGGTGTGAGCCCTACTGGCCGCCTGCAGTGTGAGGACGGAGGGAGGAGTCAGCAGGAGCCTGTCCTGTGCAGGGTGGTGTGGGCCCTACTGGCAGAGGACGGAGGGAGGAGTCAGCAGGAGCCTGTCCTGTGCAGGGTGGTGTGAGCTCTACTGGTCGCCTTCAGTGTGAGGACGGAGGGAGGAGTAACCAGGAGCCTGTCCTGTGCAGGGTGGTGTGAGCCCTACTGGTCGCCTGCAGTGTGAGGGAGGAGTCAGCAGGAGACTGTCCTGTGCAGGGTGGTGTGAGTCCTACTGGCCGCCTGCAGTGTGAGGACGAAGGGAGGAGTCACCAGGAGCCTGTCCTGTGCAAGGTGGTGTGAGCCCTACTGGTCGCCTGCAGTGTGAGGACGGAGGGTGGAGTCACAAGGAGCCTGCCCTGTGCAGGGTGGTGTGAGCCCAACTGGCCGCCTGCAGTGTGAGGACGGAAGGAGGAGTCAGCAGGAGCCTGTCCTGTGCAGGGTGGCGTGAGCCCTACTGGCAGAGGACGGAGGGAGGAGTCACCAGGAGCCTGTCCTGTGCAGGGTGGTGTGAGCCCTACTGGCCGCCTGCAGTGTGAGAACGGAGGGAGGAGTCAGCAGGAGCCTGTCCTGTGCAGGGTGGTGTGAGATTTACTGGCCGCCTGCAGTGTGAGGACGGAGGGAGGAGTCACCAGGAGCCTGTCCTGTGCAGGGTGGTGTGAGCCCTTCTGGTCGCCTGCAGTGTGAGGACGGAGGGAGGAGTCAGCAGGAGCCTGTCCTGTGCAGGGTGGTGTGAGCCCTACTGGCCGCCTGCAGTGTGAGGACGGAGGGAGGAGTCACCAGGAGCCTGTCCTGTGCAGGGTGGTGTGAGCCCTACTGGCCGCCTGCAGTGTGAGGACGGAGGGAGGAGTCGGCAGGAGCCTGTCCTGTGTAGGGTGGTGTGAGATTTACTGGCCGCCTGCAGTGTGAGGACGGAGGGAGGAGTCACCAGGAGCCTGTCCTGTGCAGGGTGGTGTGAGCCCTTCTGGTCGCCTGCAGTGTGAGGACGGAGGGAGGAGTCAGCAGGAGCCTGTCCTGTGCAGGGTGGTGTGAGCCCTACTGGCAGAGGACGGAGGGAGGAGTCACCAGGAGCCTGTCCTGTGCAGGGTGGTGTGAGCCCTACTGGCCGCCTGCAGTGTGAGAACGGAGGGAGGAGTCAGCAGGAGCCTGTCCTGTGCAGGGTGGTGTGAGATTTACTGGCCGCCTGCAGTGTCAGGACGGAGGGAGGAGTCACCAGGAGCCTGTCCTGTGCAGGGTGGTGTGAGCCCTTCTGGTCGCCTGCAGTGTGAGGACGGAGGGAGGAGTCAGCAGGAGCCTGTCCTGTGCAGGGTGGTGTGAGCCCTACTGGCCGCCTGCAGTGTGAGGACGGAGGGAGGAGTCACCAGGAGCCTGTCCTGTGCAGGGTGGTGTGAGCCCTACTGGCCGCCTGCAGTGTGAGAACGGAGGGAGGAGTCAGCAGGAGCCTGTCCTGGGCAGGGTGGTGTGAGCCCTACTGGACGCCTGCAGTGTGAGGACGGAGGGAGGAGTCAGCAGAAGCCTGTCCTGTGCAGGGTGGTGTGAGCCCTACTGGGCGCCTGCAGTGTGAGGACGGAGGGAGGAGTCAGCAGGAGCCTGTCCTGTGCAGGGTGGTGTGAGCCCTACTGGCCGCCTGCAGTGTGAGGACGGAGGGAGGAGTCAGCAGGAGCCTGTCCTGTGCAGGGTGGTGTGGGCCCTACTGGCAGAGGACGGAGGGAGGAGTCAGCAGGAGCCTGTCCTGTGCAGGGTGGTGTGAGCTCTACTGGTCGCCTTCAGTGTGAGGACGGAGGGAGGAGTAACCAGGAGCCTGTCCTGTGCAGGGTGGTGTGAGCCCTACTGGTCGCCTGCAGTGTGAGGGAGGAGTCAGCAGGAGACTGTCCTGTGCAGGGTGGTGTGAGTCCTACTGGCCGCCTGCAGTGTGAGGACGAAGGGAGGAGTCACCAGGAGCCTGTCCTGTGCAAGGTGGTGTGAGCCCTACTGGTCGCCTGCAGTGTGAGGACGGAGGGTGGAGTCACAAGGAGCCTGTCCTGTGCAGGGTGGTGTGAGCCCAACTGGCCGCCTGCAGTGTGAGGACGGAAGGAGGAGTCAGCAGGAGCCTGTCCTGTGCAGGGTGGTCTGAGCCCTACTGGCAGAGGACGGAGGGAGGAGTCACCAGGAGCCTGTCCTGTGCAGGGTGGTGTGAGCCCTACTGGCCGCCTGCAGTGTGAGAACGGAGGGAGGAGTCAGCAGGAGCCTGTCCTGTGCAGGGTGGTGTGAGATTTACTGGCCGCCTGCAGTGTGAGGACGGAGGGAGGAGTCACCAGGAGCCTGTCCTGTGCAGGGTGGTGTGAGCCCTTCTGGTCACCTGCAGTGTGAGGACGGAGGGAGGAGTCACCAGGAGCCTGTCCTGTGCAGGGTGGTGTGAGCCCTACTGGCCGCCTGCAGTGTGAGGACGGAGGGAGGAGTCACCAGGAGCCTGTCCTGTGCAGGGTGGTGTGAGCCCTACTGGCCGCCTGCAGTGTGAGGACGGAGGGAGGAATCGGCAGGAGCCTGTCCTGGGCAGGGTGGTGTGAGCCCTACTGGACGCCTGCAGTGTGAGGACGGAGGGAGGAGTCAGCAGAAGCCTGTCCTGTGCAGGGTGGTGTGAGCCCTACTGGGCGCCTGCAGTGTGAGGACGGAGGGAGGAGTCAGCAGGAGCCTGTCCTGTGCAGGGTGGTGTGAGCCCTACTGGCCGCCTGCAGTGTGAGGACGGAGGGAGGAGTCATGAGCCTGTCCTGTGCAGGGTGGTGTGGGCCCTACTGGCAGAGGACGGAGGGAGGAGTCAGCAGGAGCCTGTCCTGTGCAGGGTGGTGTGAGCTCTACTGGTCGCCTTCAATGTGAGGACGGAGGGAGGAGTAACCAGGAGCCTGTCCTGTGCAGGGTATTGTGAGCCCTACTGGTCGCCTGCAGTGTGAGGGAGGAGTCAGCAGGAGACTGTCCTGTGCAGGGTGGTGTGAGTCCTACTGGCCGCCTGCAGTGTGAGGACGAAGGGAGGAGTCACCAGGAGCCTGTCCTGTGCAGGGTGGTGTGAGCCCTACTGGTCGCCTGCAGTGTGAGGACGGAGGGAGGAGTCACCAGGAGCCTGTCCTGTGCAGGGTGGTGTGAGCCCTACTGGCCGCCTGCAGTGTGAGGAAGGAGGGAGGAGTCACCAGGAGCCTGTCCTGTGCAGGGTGGTGTGAGCCCTACTGGTCGCCTGCAGTGTGAGGACGAAGGAAGGAGTCACCAGGAGCCTGTCCTGTGCAGGGTGGTGTGAGCCCTACTGGTCGCCTGCAGTGTGAGGACGGAGGGAGGAGTCACAAGGAGCCTGTCCTGTGCAGGGTGGTGTGAGCCCTACTGGCCGCCTGCAGTGTGAGGACGGAGGGAGGAGTCAGCAGGAGCCTGTCCTGTGCAGGGAGGTGTGAGCCCTACTGGCCGCCTGCAGTGTGAGGACGGAGGGAGGAGTCACCAGGAGCCTGTCCTGTGCAGGGTGGTGTGAGCCCTACTGGCCGCCTGCAGTGTGAGGACGAAGGAAGGAGTCACCAGGAGCCTGTCCTGTGCAGGGTGGTGTGAGCCATACTGGCCGCCTGCAGTGTGAGGACGGAGGGAGGATTCAGCTGGTGCCTGTCCTGTGCAGGGTGGTGTGAGCCCTACTGGCCGCCTGCAGTGTAAGGACGGAGGGAGGAGTCACCAGGAGCCTGTCCTGTGCAGGGTGGTGTGAGCCCTACTGGCAGAGGACGGAGGGAGGAGTCAGCAGGAGCCTGTCCTGTGCAGGGTGGTGTGAGCCCTACTGGCCGCCTGCAGTGTGAGGACGGAGGGAGGAGTCAGCAGGAGCCTGTCCTGTGCAGGGTGGTGTGGGCCCTACTGGCAGAGGACGGAGGGAGGAGTCAGCAGGAGCCTGTCCTGTGCAGGGTGGTGTGAGCTCTACTGGTCGCGTTCAGTGTGAGGACGGAGGGAGGAGTAACCAGGAGCCTGTCCTGTGCAGGGTGGTGTGAGCCCTACTGGTCGCCTGCAGTGTGAGGGAGGAGTCAGCAGGAGACTGTCCTGTGCAGGGTGGTGTGAGTCCTACTGGCCGCCTGCAGTGTGAGGACGAAGGGAGGAGTCACCAGGAGCCTGTCCTGTGCAGGGTGGTGTGAGCCCTACTGGTCGCCTGCAGTGTGAGGACGGAGGGAGGAGTCACCAGGAGCCTGTCCTGTGCAGGGTGGTGTGAGCCCTACTGGCCGCCTGCAGTGTGAGGACGGAGGGAGGAGTCACCAGGAGCCTGTCCTGTGCAGGGTGGTGTGAGCCCTACTGGTTGCCTGCAGTGTGAGGACGAAGGAAGGAGTCACCAGGAGCCTGTCCTGTGCAGGGTGGTGTGAGCCCTACTGGTCGCCTGCAGTGTGAGGACGGAGGGAGGAGTCACAAGGAGCCTGCCCTGTGCAGGGTGGTGTGAGCCCTACTGGCCGCCTGCAGTGTGAGGACGAAGGGAGGAGTCAGCAGGAGCCTGTCCTGTGCAGGGTGGTGTGAGCCCTACTGGCCGCCTGCAGTGTGAGGACGGAGGGAGGAGTCACCAGGAGCCTGTCCTGTGCAGGGTGGTGTGAGCCCTACTGGCCGCCTGCAGTGTGAGGACGAAGGAAGGAGTCACCAGGAGCCTGTCCTGTGCAGGGTGGTGTGAGCCATACTGGCCGCCTGCAGTGTGAGGACGGAGGGAGGATTCAGCTGGTGCCTGTCCTGTGCAGGGTGGTGTGAGCCGTACTGGCCGCCTGCAGTGTAAGGACGGAGGGAGGAGTCACCAGGAGCCTGTCCTGTGCAGGGTGGTGTGAGCCCTACTGGCAGAGGACGGAGGGAGGAGTCAGCAGGAGCCTGTCCTGTGCAGGGTGGTGTGAGCTCTACTGGTCGCCTTCAGTGTGAGGACGGAGGGAGGAGTCACCAGGAGCCTGTCCTGTGCAGGGTGGTGTGAGCCTACTGGTCGCCTGCAGTGTGAGGAAGGAGGGAGGAGTCAGCAGGAGCCTGTCCTGTGCAGGGTGGTGTGAGCCCTACTGGCCGCCTGTAGTGTGAGAACGAAGGGAGGAGTCACCAGGAGCCTGTCCTGTGCAAGGTGGTGTGAGCCCTACTGGTCGCCTGCAGTGTGAGGACGGAGGGTGGAGTCACAAGGAGCCTGCCCTGTGCAGGGTGGTGTGAGCCCAACTGGCCGCCTGCAGTGAGAGGACGGAAGGAGGAGTCAGCAGGAGCCTGTCCTGTGCAGGGTGGTGTGAGCCCTACTGGCAGAGGACGGAGGGAGGAGTCACCAGGAGCCTGTCCTGTGCAGGGTGGTGTGAGCCCTACTGGCCGCCTGCAGTGTGAGAACGGAGGGAGGAGTCAGCAGGAGCCTGGCCTGTGCAGGGTGGTGTGAGCCCTACTGGCCGCCTTCAGTGTGAGGACGGAGGGAGGAGTCAGCAGGAGCCTGTCCTGTGCAGGGTGGTGTGAGCCCTACTGGCCGCCTGCAGTGTGAGGACGGAGGGAGGAGTCACCAGGAGCCTGTCCTGTGCAGGGTGGTGTGAGCCCTACTGGCCGCCTGCAGTGTGAGGACGGAGGGAGGAGTCAGCAGGAGCCTGTCCTGTGCAGGGTGATGTGAGCCCTACTGGCCGCCTGCAGTGTGAGGACGGAGGGAGGAGTCACCAGGAGCCTGTCCTGTGCAGGGTGGTGTGAGCCCTACTGGCCGCCTGCAGTGTGAGGACGGAGGGAGGAGTCACCAGGAGCCTGTCCTGTGCAGGGTGGGGTGAGCCCTACTGGCAGAGGACGGAGGGAGGAGTCAGCAGGAGCCTGTCCTGTGCAGGGTGGTGTGAGCTCTACTGGTCGCCTTCAGTGTGAGGACGGAGGGAGGAGTCACCAGGAGCCTGTCCTGTGCAGGGTGTTGTGAGCCCTACTGGTCGCCTGCAGTGTGAGGACGGAGGGAGGAGTCACAAGGAGCCTGCCCTGTGCAGGGTGGTGTGAGCCCTACTGGCCGCCTGCAGTGTGAGGACGGAGGGAGGAGTCAGCAGGAGCCTGTCCTGTGCAGGGTGGTGTGAGCTTTACTGGCCGCCTGCAGTGTGAGGACGGAGGGAGGAGTCACCAGGAGCCTGTCCTGTGCAGGGTGGTGTGAGCCCTTCTGGTCGCCTGCAGTTTGAGGAAGGAGGGAGGAGTCAGCAGGAGCCTGTCCTGTGCAGGGTGGTGTGAGCCCTACTGGCCGCCTGCAGTGTGAGGACGAAGGGAGGAGTCACCAGGAGCCTGTCCTGTGCAGGGTGGTGTGAGCCCTACTGGTCGCCTGCAGTGTGAGGACGGAGGGAGGAGTCACAAGGAGCCTGCCCTGTGCAGGGTGGTGTGAGCCCTACTGGCCGCCTGCAGTGTGAGGACGGAGGGAGGAGTCAGCAGGAGCCTGTCCTGTGCAGGGTGGTGTGAGCCCTACTGGCCGCCTGCAGTGTGAGGACGGAGGGAGGAGTCACCAGGAGCCTGTCCTGTGCAGGGTTGTGTGAGCCCTACTGGCCTCCTGCAGTGTGAGGATGGAGGGAGGAGTCAGCAGGAGCCTGTCCTGTGCAGGGTGGTGTGAGCCCTACTGGCCGCCTGCAGTGTGGGGACGGAGGGAGGAGTCACCAGGAGCCTGTCCTGTGCAGGGTGGTGTGAGCCCTACTGGCAGAGGACGGAGGGAGGAGTCACCAGGAGCCTGTCCTGTGCAGTGTGGTGTGAGCCCTACTGGCCGCCTGCAGTGTGAGAACGGAGGGAGGAGTCAGCAGGAGCCTGGCCTGTGCAGGGTGGTGTGAGCCCTACTGGCCGCCATTGTTCTGTCCCCACATGAGGCGAATGAAGGTGTCGCAGACTAATAAGAGTTGTGAGAGAGATAATCGTACCTTCGCATTTCCTCGATATGAGGCAGACAGGACCAATGCTGCTCAGCGTCCAGAGAGATGATGCACTCCAGGGATTGTGTAATCCAGACTTGTTTATTTTGTAGATCTGGACATACAGCGTATAACTGGTAATACAGAACTTCTCCAGAAATGCAGGGTAGACAGGGTACAGTAAGATGTAGCACCAAGTGTGTCTGCAAGTGTGAGCAGCATGAGAGGGTGTGGTCGAAAGACTGATGCCTTCCTAAGCCCAGTTCAAAAGCACGTCCTCTCACAACAGAAAGTAAACTGGAAATGGCTGCCAGAGGAAGAGAAGATTTGACCCCTGAACCGGATGTAAGACATGCCCACAAGAAATACATGAAAAACAAGCTGCCATACAGAAAAAGGCCATTGGGTGGCAGCAGAGTAAAATATAACAACATACATGGAAACTGAGGAATATACATGGAACAGCACACTCCCCGTCTGAAATTCCGTAAGGGATTTCACTATATCAATGTCCTTAAAAAGTCCAACAACCTAGAAAATGAAACCAAACATGCATGTAATGCAATAATAACTTTAAACAAGACATTAAGTCAGTTCCTGAGATAATCCAATGGAAAACCCATCTTCGGATCAGAGAAGCCGCACTAGGCCAAACTATCTCTGACCCACTGTAATCCAATGGGTAAAGTACTAGTGCAGTGTTCTGTTCATAGTTTATCCTACCGGAATGTCCTCGATAGTATTTTTTGGCAGACGTGCCAACCATGACAGTCTTTGTCTCCATGTGGCTTGTGATAAGATCTCGCAATGTGGACTAACCTTGCAATAGTCTTAATGAGTTTCATCCAATTGGAGAAGTGTTCAAAGCGCTGACAACCGAGGGTGGAGGTTGGTTTTGCATTCGTGGCCAGAGCACTGACCTCGGAGCGGACTTCTGGATCATCGTCCGGATCCTGGATGCTGAAGAATTCCTGAACACATTCACTTCCCTTCTGTTCCAGCAGAAACTTTGGACCTGAAAGCCAAGAAGAGTTAGCAAAGGAATTTATAGACATAGGTCTAGTGGCATGGTCGGCTGGATTAAGTTCAGATGGGATATAGTGCCACTGTTCAGGTTTGGAAGACCTTCTTATTCTCTCAATGCGGTTACTGAAGTACACGTAGAAGCGCCTTGTTTGGTTGTAGATGTAACCTAAGACAACTTTACTGTCACTGTAGTATTGTACGTCATCTATGTGGGTGTCCAGCTCATGCTGAATAAAGTCTGCGAGTTCTACTGCAAGCACAGCCCCACAGAGTTCCAGCCTGGGAATAGTGTGGTCAGGCTTGGGAGCCAACTTAGCTTTGCCGAAAACGAACCCAACATGATCTTGATTGTCAGATCCCGTTACCTTCAGGTAGACAACAGCTGCAATGGCCTCCGTGGATGCATCTGAGAACACATGGAGTTCCGTCCTGGTGCTAGCAGCAAGTGAGATTCCAGCGTAGCATCTCGGTATATGGATTTTATCCAAGGCACACAAAGACTGCTTCCAGGTTTCCCATTTTGGTTCCTTATCAGGAGGTAGAGGGGTATCCCAGTCCTTGACAGTTTCGGACAGCTGTCTCAGAAGGGATTTACCTTGTATGGTAATTGGTGCTACGAATCCCAGTGGGTCATACAGGCTATTTACCACTGACAGGACACCACGTTTAGTGAATGGTTTGTCTGCACAGTTGATTTGGAATCCGAAGGTGTCGGCTGACAGGTTCCACCTCAGGCCTAAGCTTCTCTGCACAGGCGGACGGTCTGGTCCCAGGTCTATGTCCTTGAATCCAGGTGCGTGGTCGCTTGACTCAAAGGCTCTCATGACAGCCGGGCTGTTTGAAGCAATTTTGTGCAGTCTAAGCTTAGCTCGGTACAGCATATGTTGGGTCCTTTTGAGTAGCTCGATTGCAGCTTCTTCTGTAGGTAGAGATTTTAGTCCATCATCTACGTAGAAGTCTTTCTCTACAAAGTCTCTGGCGTCTGTTCCATACTCGGACTCTCCTTCTTGTGCGGTTCTCCGCAGGCCATATGTTGCCACAGCGGGTGAAGGGCTGTTCCCGAATACGTGCACCCGCATGCGATACTCCACCATCTCTTTGCTGGGGTCATTGTCCTTGTACCACAGGAACCTGAGGAAATTCCTGTGGTCCTCTCGGACTATGAAACAGTGGAACATCTGTTCAATGTCGGCGGTGATGGCAATGGGCTCTTTCCTGAACCTCATCAACACTCCTACTAGGTTGTTTGTCAGATTAGGACCTGTGAGGAGGACATCATTGAGAGATACGCCTTGATGTTTGGCGCTTGAATCAAAGACAACTCTAATTTGTTTAGGTTTCTTCGGGTGATATACTCCAAATGAGGGTAGGTACCAGCACTCCTCGTTTTCCTTTAAGGGAGACGCTGGCTCCGCATGGTTGTTATGGAATATTTTGCCCATAAAGGTGACAATGTGTTCTTTCATCTCCGGTTTATTGCTTAGCGTGCGCTGGAGAGAGTTAAATCTGGACAAGGCTTGTTCACGATTGTTCGGGAGCCTTACCCTGGTAGCTCGGAAGGGTAAGGGGAAAACCCAGTGATTGGTTTCGTCCTTAAGGAACTCATTGTCCATTATCCTGACAAATTCCTTGTCTTCCATAGATGGGGCTACTTTGTTGTCATCCTTAGTGGTATGAAACACCAATTTTCCCAAGTCGTCTGCATAGGGAGAAGGGATAACATCAGGCAACTGTACAGAATCTGGAAGCTTTTCCTTCACCTCATAGTGATGAGGACATGGTTTGCAGAAGGTAGTGCGCCCGTCTCGGCGTACGTACGTCTTAAAGGAGTGGACTCCTGTTTGGTCCAAGCATACATTTCCTATGACTACCCACCCCAAGTCAAGTCTCTGGGCGTAGGGGGCGTAGTCAGGACCATTACACTGTTGGCGGACCTTATGTATCCTCAAATTGTCTCTGCCGAGCAGAAGTAGGATTTCAGCATCTGTGTCCAAAGGTGGGCTAACGCTGGCTAGGTGCCTTAAGTGTGGTTGGTGGAAAGCAGCTTCCGGGGTAGGGATCTCATCCCTTTGGTCTGGTATTTGATCGCATTCAATTAGCGTAGGTAGGGGTATTTCTACGTCTTCATTGACAGGAGAAGCGATGAAACCTTGTGCTCTTCTGCCGCTAGTCTCTATGCGCCCCGAGCAAGTATTCAGAGTGTAGGGCGTTGCTGGTCCCTTGATTCTAAAGGCTTCAAAGAACTTAGGTCCAGCTAGGGATCGATTGCTCTGATCGTCAATGATGGCATACATTTTTACAGCCTTCTCTGGTTGCCCTTCTGGATAGACTCTGATTAGGCATATCCTGGCACAGCATTTAGCACTTTGATTCTCCCCACATACCTCTGAGCATGAGCAGGACACAGCTGTGGTGGACTTGGCGTGATTCTGTGGCTCCCCGCCATGGTTTGTAGCGGGACCAGAGGTAACTGCGACTGCTGGATCGCTGGTGGCTGAGCCTGGGTGCAAGGCTGATGGGTGTCTGTCGCTATGACACTCTTCACACTTAATGGCAGATTTACAGTCCTTGGCCATGTGTTCTGATGAAGCGCAGCACTTGAAACATACCCCAAGTTCGTTGAGGATTTTCTTGCGCTCCTGCATGGTTTTGGACCTGAAGCCTCTACATTTGTTCAGTGAGTGTGGTTTTTTGTGAATGGGACACTCACGATTGAAAGACTTATCCCTCGATGGAATAGTGTACTGCTTGTCGGCAGGTACTGCAGGTGATGGCAGGTTAGTCTTTCTGACGCTTACACTGTTCCTTGAGTCCTTGCGTCTATGTGCAACGCTTTCATACCTTGATGAAGGTGTTGCTGGAGCTGCAGTGTTAGACTCCAGGAAGTCGAGGCTAGGGTCGTTCCTCATTTGGGCTTGTTCGTCAATGAACTTGCAGAACTGAATAAACGGAGGAAAGGTGACGTCATGTGACCTTTTATACCTGGAGACACACACTGCCCACTTCTCTTGCAGACTATGTGGCAGCTTTGAGACGATTGGGTTCACCCCATGGGCAGTGTCCAGGTAGCACAGTCCTGACAGACGAGGGTCTCTTTTAGCAAGTTCCAGCTCCATAAGCAGATCACTTAAGTCCAGAAGCTTGTGGGCTTCCTTAAGGTTGATCCTTGGAACGTTCTGCAGTCTCTTGAATAGGGACTTTTCTATGGCTTCAGCGCTGCCGTAGGTTCTTTCAAGTCTCTGCCAGGCAGCAGCGAGACCTGCTTCAGCTTGCCCCACATAGACGGTCCTAAGACTCTTGATACGGTTTGTGGATTCAGGACCCAACCATTTTACCATGAGGTCGAGCTCCTGCTCCACGGATAGGTTGAGATCAGCAATGGCGGCCTTGAAGGTTCCTTTCCAGGCTCTGTAGTTCTCTGCACAGTCGTCGAATTTTGAGAGGCTAGTGCTGATTAGCTCCTTGCTCACCATGAACCTGGCAAACTCGGACATGTCTGATCCTTCACTCCTTGTTACCATATTAGCTTGTGGTGCCCCTCGGGCGTATAAGCCGTGTGGCGTGGAAGGGTGAATTGTTCCCGGGTAGAATGATGTCGCTGCAGGGTTGAGCTGTGGTTTAACCTCTAGAGATTCCGATGACTGCTGCTTGAACTGTGGAGGCGGGCTGGAGTGTGCCTTGTGGTCGTCTTGCGATGATGATTGTTCCTGAGGGGGTACATCACGGCGTTGGTCTTGGGTCTCTGTAGGGGCTGTGGGCGATACTGGCACCATAGGTTGGGCTGACTTGGACGTTTCCGCAATGTTGGGTTGAACGTCACTGGAAAAGGTGTGCGCTGCAGGTATCTGTTTCTGCACGTAGTCTCTGGTACAAACAGCTGGGTCGTCTTCTTCCTGTGGTGGCAGGCAAATTGGGTCGAGGTTTTGCTTCAATGCTTGCTCGAGTATTTTTACTTCGGCTAATGCAATTTCTTCCTCCATTTCTGTTTGAAGAATCTTTGCTCTAGCCTCTGCTTCTGCTCTCTTTTCGGTGTATGAACGTCTTAGTTTGGACCGCTCTGCATTTAAACGGGCCTCTAGGATTCTGTCGCTGAGGGCTGAAGTTCTTGAGCAGGATGATTTGTATGACCGAGCAGAGTGTTTAGACGAGGCTGACCTGTGCGATCTAGTTTCTTGCAGATGGGTGATACGAAGCTCCGCTTTATCTTTGGCGTCTTGCACGGCGGCGTCCCTTTCTCTGTCTGTGGAATCTGCCTTGCTTAACTCTGATAGGGCTTCGTCGATTTTAGATTCTTTTAGGAAGGCAGCATACTTCGCGGACAGTCTCTTGTATCTGCCGTGGGCCACGTCTAGCTGTCTTATAGTGTCCTGTAAACCCGCTGCATCATTTTTATGGCGTTGGACGCTTGACATAAGGGAGGCGACTCGTTCCCATAGGTCGTCCAAGTTGTCATTGAACTCATCCCTTGTGGAACAGTAATTCTCGAGGACCTTTAATGTTGGCTTGATGGAACGTACTGGTCGTGCATCTGGGTCTGCTGTGGAAGCGGGCTCTGCTTCCTGGTCTTCATAATGGACAGTATCAGGTTGTATTTGCTGTTTCAGCAATGGGGAACTGTGGAAGGTCCTTTTCGGCCATTTTGATTTAAGGTGCGCTGTCCCTTTAAGAAACTGAACCTTTGAATTGGGGGCTGGAAATTGCGGTGCAGCTTAGTTGCGACCCCCTGATAAGATTCCCAAGGTGTTGTTGGAGAATTGTGGGGTTCTGCGGTCCGACGATCTGCAGCAGTGTGGTATAATACACAGAGAGTCTTTATGTACAATGCAGTCTGAGGTGATGCTGCAGGAGATTTCTTAGCAGAGCAGGGCTGCAGTATGTGAGCGGGCAGAGAGCGGGCACGTGAATAGTGATATAAGGGTGATTCTGGCCGGGCTTCAAGGCAGTCTTTCGACTGTTCTGTCCCCACATGAGGCGAATGAAGGTGTCGCAGACTAATAAGAGTTGTGAGAGAGATAATCGTACCTTCGTATTTCCTCGATATGAGGCAGACAGGACCAATGCTGCTCAGCGTCCAGAGAGATGATGCACTCCAGGGATTGTGTAATCCAGACTTGTTTATTTTGTTGATCTGGACATACAGCGTATAACTGGTAATACAGAACTTCTCCAGAAATGCAGGGTAGACAGGGTACAATAAGATGTAGCACCAAGTGTGTCTGCAAGTGTGAGCAGCATGAGAGAGTGGTCGAAAGACTGATGCCTTCCTAAGCCCAGTTCAAAAGCACGTCCTCTCACAACAGAAAGTAAACTGGAAATGGCTGCCAGAGGAAGAGAAGATGTGACCCCTGAACCGGATGTAAGACATGCCCACAAGAAATACATGAAAAACAAGCTGCCATACAGAAAAAGGCCATTGGGTGGCAGCAGAGTAAAATATAACAACATACATGGAAACTGAGGAATATACATGGAACAGCACAGCCTTCAGTGTGAGGACGGAGGGAGGAGTCAGCAGGAGCCTGTCCTGTGCAGGGTGGTGTGAGCCCTACTGGCAGAGGACGGAGGGAGGAGTCAGCAGGAGCCTGTCCTGTGCAGGGTGGTGTGAGCTCTACTGGTCGCCTTCAGTGTGAGGACGGAGGGAGGAGTCACCAGGAGCCTGTCCTGTGCAGGGTGGTGTGAGCCCTACTGGTCGCCTGCAGTGTGAGGAAGGAGGGAGGAGTCAGCAGGAGCCTGTCCTGTGCAGGGTGGTGTGAGCCCCACTGGCCGCCTGCAGTGTGAGGACGGAGGGAGGAGTCACCAGGAGCCTGTCCTGTGCAGGGTGGTGTGAGCCCTACTGGCAGAGGACGGAGGGAGGAGTCAGCAGGAGCCTGTCCTGTGCAGGGTGGTGTGAGCTCTACTGGTCGCCTTCAGTGTGAGGACGGAGGGAGGAGTCACCAGGAGCCTGTCCTGTGCAGGGTGGTGTGAGCCCTACTGGTCGCCTGCAGTGTGAGGAAGGAGGGAGGAGTCAGCAGGAGCCTGTCCTGTGCAGGGTGGTGTGAGCCCTACTGGTCGCCTGCAGTGTGAGGACGGAGGGAGGAGTCACAAGGAGCCTGCCCTGTGCAGGGTGGGGTGAGCCCTACTGGCCGCCTGCAGTGTGAGGACGGAGGGAGGAGTCAGCAGGAGCCTGTCCTGTGCAGGGTGGTGTGAGCTTTACTGGCCGCCTGCAGTGTGAGGACGGAGGGAGGAGTCACCAGGAGCCTGTCCTGTGCAGGGTGGTGTGAGCCCTTCTGGTCGCCTGCAGTGTGAGGACGGAGGGAGGAGTCAGCAGGAGCCTGTCCTGTGCAGGGTGGTGTGAGCCCTACTGGCCGCCTGCAGTGTGAGGACGGAGGGAGGAGTCACCAGGAGCCTGTCCTGTGCAGGGTGGTGTGAGCCCTACTGGCCGCCTGCAGTGTGAGGACGGAGGGAGGAGTCGGCAGGAGCCTGTCCTGTGCAGGGTGGTGTGAGCCCTACTGGCCGCCTGCAGTGTGAGGACGGAGGGAGGAGTTAGCAGGAGCCTGTCCTGTGCAGGGTAGTGTGAGCCCTACTGGGCGCCTGCAGTGTGAGGACGGAGGGAGGAGTCAGCAGGAGCCTGTCCTGTGCAGGGTGGTGTGAGCCCTACTGGCCGCCTGCAGTGTGAGGACGGAGGGAGGAGTCAGCAGGAGCCTGTCCTGTGCAGGGTGGTGTGGGCCCTACTGGCAGAGGATGGAGGGAGGAGTCAGCAGGAGCCTGTCCTGTGCAGGGTGGTGTGAGCTCTACTGGTCGCCTTCAGTGTGAGGACGGAGGGAGGAGTAACCAGGAGCCTGTCCTGTGCAGGGTGGTGTGAGCCCTAGTGGTCGCCTGCAGTGTGAGGGAGGAGTCAGCAGGAGACTGTCCTGTGCAGGGTGGTGTGAGCCCTACTGGCCGCCTGCAGTGTGAGGACGAAGGGAGGAGTCACCAGGAGCCTGTCCTGTGCAGGGTGGTGTGAGCCCTACTGGTCGCCTGCAGTGTGAGGACGGAGGGAGGAGTCACCAGGAGCCTGTCCTGTGCAGGGTGGTGTGAGCCCTACTGGCCGCCTGCAGTGTGAGGACGGAGGGAGGAGTCACCAGGAGCCTGTCCTGTGCAGGGTGGTGTGAGCCCTACTGGCCGCCTGCAGTGTGAGGACGAAGGAAGGAGTCACCAGGAGCCTGTCCTGTGCAGGGTGGTGTGAGCCCTACTGGTCGCCTGCAGTGTGAGGACAGAGGGAGGAGTCACAAGGAGCCTGCCCTGTGCAGGGTGGTGTGAGCCCTACTGGCCGCCTGCAGTGTGAGGACGGAGGGAGGAGTCAGCAGGAGCCTGTCCTGTGCAGGGTGGTGTGAGCCCTACTGGCCGCCTGCAGTGTGAGGACGGAGGGAGGAGTCACCAGGAGCCTGTCCTGTGCAGGGTGGTGTGAGCCCTACTGGCCGCCTGCAGTGTGAGGACGAAGGAAGGAGTCACCAGGAGCCTGTCCTGTGCAGGGTGGTGTGAGCCCTACTGGTCGCCTGCAGTGTGAGGACGGAGGGAGGAGTCACAAGGAGCCTGCCCTGTGCAGGGTGGTGTGAGCCCTACTGGCCGCCTGCAATGTGAGGACGGAGGGAGGAGTCAGCAGGAGCCTGTCCTGTGCAGGGTGGTGTGAGCCCTACTGGCCGCCTGCAGTGTGAGGAAGGAGGGAGGAGTCACCAGGAGCCTGTCCTGTGCAGGGTGGTGTGAGCCCTACTGGCCGCCTGCAGTGTGAGGACGGAGGGAGGAGTCAGCAGGAGCCTGTCCTGTGCAGGGTGGTGTGAGCCCTACTGGCCGCCTGCAGTGTGAGGACGAAGGAAGGAGTCACCAGGAGCCTGTCCTGTGCAGGGTGGTGTGAGGCCTACTGGTCGCCTGCAGTGTGAGGACGGAGGGAGGAGTCACAAGGAGCCTGCCCTGTGCAGGGTGGTGTGAGCCCTACTGGCCGCCTGCAGTGTGAGGACGGAGGGAGGAGTCAGCAGGAGCCTGTCCTGTGCAGGGTGGTGTGAGCCCTACTGGCCGCCTGCAGTGTGAGGACGGAGGGAGGAGTCACCAGGAGCCTGTCCTGTGCAGGGTGGTGTGAGCCCTACTGGTCGCCTGCAGTGTGAGGACGGAGGGAGGAGTCAGCAGGAGCCTGTCCTGTGCAGGGTGGTGTGAGCTCTACTGGTCGCCTTCAGTGTGAGGATGGAGGGAGGAGTCACCAGGAGCCTGTCCTGTGCAGGGTGGTGTGAGCCCTACTGGTCGCCTGCAGTGTGAGGAAGGAGGGAGGAGTCAGCAGGAGCCTGTCCTGTGCAGGGTGGTGTGAGCCCTACTGGCCGCCTGCAGTGTGAGGACGAAGGGAGGAGTCACCAGGAGCCTGTCCTGTGCAGGGTGGTGTGAGCCCTACTGGTCGCCTGCAGTGTGAGGACGGAGGGAGGAGTCAGCAGGAGCCTGTCCTGTGCAGGGTGGTGTGAGCCCTACTGGCTGCCTGCAGTGTGAGGACAGAGGGAGGAGTCACCAGGAGCCTGTCCTGTGCAGGGTGGTGTGAGCCCTACTGGCAGAGGACGGAGGGAGGAGTCAGCAGGAGCCTGTCCTGTGCAGGGTGGTGTGAGCTCTACTGGTCGCCTTCAGTGTGAGGACGAAGGGAGGAGTCACCAGGAGCCTGTCCTGTCCAGGGTGGTGTAAGCCCTACTGGTCGCCTGCAGTGTGAGGAGGGAGAGAGGAGTCACAAGGAGCCTGCCCTGTGCAGGGTGGTGTGAGCCCTACTGGTCGCCTGCAGTGTGAGGACGGAGGGAGGAGTCACCAGGAGCCTGTCCTGTGCAGGGTGGTGTGAGCCCTACTGGCAGAGGACGGAGGGAGGAGTCAGCAGGAGCCTGTCCTGTGCAGGGTGGTGTGAGCCCTACTGGCCGCCTGCAGTGTGAGGACGGAGGGAGGAGTCACCAGGAGCCTGTCCTGTGCAGGGTGGTGTGAGCCCTACTGGCCGCCTGCAGTGTGAGGACGGAGGGAGGAGTCACCAGGAGCCTGTCCTGTGCAGGGTGGTGTGAGCTCTACTGGTCGCCTTCAGTGTGAGGACGGAGGGAGGAGTCAGCAGGAGCCTGTCCTGTGCAGGGTAGTGTGAGCCCTACTGGCCGTCTTCAGTGTGAGGACGGAGGGAGGAGTCACCAGGAGCCTGTCCTGTGCAGGGTGGTGTGAGCCCTACTGGCCGCCTGCAGTGTGAGGAAGGAGGGAGGAGTCACCAGGAGCCTGTCCTGTGCCGGGTGGTGTGAGCCCTACTGGCCGCCTGCAGTGTGAGGACGGAGGGAGGAGTCACCAGGAGCCTGTCCTGTGCAGGGTGGTGTGAGCCCTACTGGCCGCCTGCAGTGTGAGGACACAGGGAGGAGTCAGCAGGAGCCTGTCCTGTGCAGGGTGGTGTGAGCCCTACTGGCCGCCTTCAGTGTGAGGACGGAGGGAGGAGTCACCAGGAGCCTGTCCTGTGCAGGGTGGTGTGAGCCCTACTGGCCGCCTGCAGTGTGAGGACGGAGGGAGGAGTCAGCAGGAGCCTGTCCTGTGCAGGGTGGTGTGAGCCCTACTGGCCGCCTGCAGTGTGAGCACGGAGGGAGGAGTCAGCAGGAGCCTGTTCTGTGCAGGGTAGTGTGAGCCCTACTGGCCGCCTTCAGTGTGAGGACGGAGGGAGGAGTCACCAGGAGCCTGTTCTGTGCAGGGTGGTGTGAGCCCTACTGGCCGCCTGCAGTTTGAGGAAGGAGGGAGGAGTCACCAGGAGCCTGTCTTGTGCCGGGTGGTGTGAGCCCTACTGGCCGCCTGCAGTGTGAGGACGGAGGGAGGAGTCACCAGGAGCCTGTCCTGTGCAGGGTGGTGTGAGCCCTACTGGCCGCCTGCAGTGTGAGGACGGAGGGAGGAGTCAGCAGGAGCATGTCCTGTGCAGGGTGGTGTGAGCCCTACTGGCCGCCTGCAGTGTGAGGACGGAGGGAGGAGTCAGCAGGAGCCTGTCCTGTGCAGGGTGGTGTGAGCCCTACTGGCCGCCTTCAGTGGTGAGGACGGAGGGAGGAGTCAGCAGGAGCCTGTCCTGTGCAGGGTGGTGTGAGCCCTACTGGCCGCGTGCAGTGTGAGGACGGAGGGAGTAGTCAGCAGGAGCCTGTCCTGTGCAGGGTGGTGTGAGCCCTACTGGTCGCCTGCAGTGTGAGGACGGAGAGAGGACGGAGTCACCAGGAGCCTGTCCTGTGCAGGGTGGTGTGAGCCCTACTGGCCGCCTTCAGTGTGAGGACGGAGGGAGGAGTCACCAGGAGCCTGTCCTGTGCAGGGTGGTGTGAGCCCTACTGGCCGCCTGCAGTTTGAGGAAGGAGGGAGGAGTCACCAGGAGCCTGTCCTGTGCCGGGTGGTGTGAGCCCTACTGGCCGCCTGCAGTGTGAGGACGGAGGGAGGAGTCACCAGGAGCCTGTCCTGTGCAGGGTGGTGTGAGACCTACTGGCCGCCTGCAGTGTGAGGACGGAGGGAGGAGTCAGCAGGAGCCTGTCCTGTGCAGGGTGGTGTGAGCCCTACTGGCCGCCTGCAGTGTGAGGACGGAGGGAGGAGTCAGCAGGAGCCTGTCCTGTGCAGGGTAGTGTGAGCCCTACTGGCCGCCTTCAGTGGTGAGGACGGAGGGAGGAGTCAGCAGGAGCCTGTCCTGTGCAGGGTGGTGTGAGCACTACTGGCCGCGTGCAGTGTGAGGACGGAGGGAGTAGTCAGCAGGAGCCTGTCCTGTGCAGGGTGGTGTGAGCCCTACTGGTCGCCTGCAGTGTGAGGACGGAGAGAGGACGGAGTCACCAGGAGCCTGTCCTGTGCAGGGTGGTGTGAGCCCTACTGGCCGCCTGCAGTGTGAGGACTGAGGGAGGAGTCAGCAGGAGCCTGTCCTGTGCAGGGTGGTGTGAGCCCTACTGGCCGCCTGCAGTGTGAGGACGGAGGGAGGAGTCAGCAGGAGCCTGTCCTGTGCAGGGTGGTATGAGCCCTACTGGCCGCCTGCAGTGTGAGGACGGAGGGAGGAGTCAGCAGGAGCCTGTCCTGTGCAGGGTGGTATGAGCCCTACTGGCCGCCTGCAGTGTGAGGACGGAGGGAGGAGTCAGCAGGAGCCTGTCCTGTGCAGGGTGGTATGAGCCCTACTGGCCGCCTGCAGTGTGAGGACGGAGGGAGGAGTCAGCAGGAGCCTGTCGTGTGCAGGGTGGTGTGAGCCCTACTGGCAGAGGACGGAGGGAGGAGTCAGCAGGAGCCTGTCCTGTGCAGGGTGGTGTGAGCCCTACTGGCAGAGGACGGAGGGAGGAGTCAGCAGGAGCCTGTCCTGTGCAGGGTGGTGTGAGCCCTACTGGCCGCCTGCAGTGTGAGGACGGAGGGAGGAGTCACCAGGAGCCTGTCCTGTGCAGGGTGGTGTGAGCCCTACTGGCCGCCTGCAGTGTGAGGACGGAGGGAGGAGTCACCAGGAGCCTGTCCTGTGCAGGGTGGTGTGAGCCCTACTGGCCGCCTGCAGTGTGAGGACTGAGGGAGGAGTCAGGAGGAGCCTGTCCTGTGCAGGGTGGTATGAACGCTACTGGCAGAGGACGGAGGGAGCGAGGAGTCACTGGCTGCACCCACCGATACCTGAGGAGTTTCCGCCTCGTTCTGTATATACTTTCCGGCCGCCGGTCAGCAGGGCGGGATCACAGCCTTACCTGGGAGACTGTATGAGCGACAGGACAAGTGTCCAATCAGGACGAGGACTTAAAGAATGATGCCCAATCAGCGGTACGTCTCTGTCAAGGTGAAGCAGGTGTCTATCCTGGACGTCACAGGGCGGGGCTTCTCAACTTGTTTGTTCCTACATTCCCATTGCAACCGAAACTCTCTGAGATGGCGACGGCGGTGACCGCGTTGTTGAGCTTGTTGGTGCTGAGCCTCTGTGAGTATGCCCGGAACGGGTGGTAGCGTCTGTGTGTACTGCTGCCCGCGACTGGACCTCGACTTTACCGCACTATTGTGTACTGCTACCTGCGACTGTACCGCCCCGGTGTGTACTGCTACCTGCGACTGTACCGCCCCGGTGTGTACTGCTACCTGCGACTGTACTGCCCCGGTGTGTACTGCTACCTGCGACTGTACTGCCCCGGTGTGTACTGCTACCTGCGACTGTACCGCCCCGGTGTGTACTGCTACCTGCGACTGTACCGCCCCGGTGTGTACTGCTACCTGCGACTGTACTGCCCCGGTGTGTACTGCTACCTGCGACTGTACTGCCCCGGTGTGTACTGCTACCTGCGACTGTACTGCCCCGGTGTGTACTGCTACCTGCGACTGTACTGCCCCGGTGTGTACTGCTACCTGCGACTGTACCGCCCCGGTGTGTACTGCTACCTGCGACTGTACTGCCCCGGTGTGTACTGCTACCTGCGACTGTACTGCCCCGGTGTGTACTGCTACCTGCGACTGTACCGCCCCGGTGTGTACTGCTACCTGCGACTGTACTGCCCCGGTGTGTACTGCTACCTGCGACTGTACCGCCCCGGTGTGTACTGCTACCTGCGACTGTACTGCCCCGGTGTGTACTGCTACCTGCGACTGTACCGCCCCAGTGTGTACTGCTACCTGCGACTGTACCGCCCCGGTGTGTACTGCTACCTGCGACTGTACTGCCCCGGTGTGTACTGCTACCTGCGACTGTACCGCCCCGGTGTGTACTGCTACCTGCGACTGTACTGCGCCCCGGTGTGTACTGCTACCTGCGACTGTACTGCGCCCCGGTGTGTACTGCTACCTGCGACTGTACCGCCCCGGTGTGTACTGCTACCTGCGACTGTACTGCCCCGGTGTGTACTGCTACCTGCGACTGTACCGCCCCGGTGTGTACTGCTACCTGCGACTGTACCGCGCCCGTGTGTACTGCTACCTGCGACTGTACCGCCCCGGTGTGTACTGCTACCTGCGACTGTACTGCCCCGGTGTGTACTGCTACCTGCGACTGTACTGCGCCCCGGTGTGTACTGCTACCTGCGACTGTACCGCCCCGGTGTGTACTGCTACCTGCGACTGTACCGCCCCGGTGTGTACTGCTACCTGCGACTGTACTGCCCCGGTGTGTACTGCTACCTGCGACTGTACTGCCCCGGTGTGTACTGCTACCTGCGACTGTACCGCGCCCGTGTGTACTGCTACCTGCGACTGTACCGCCCCGGTGTGTACTGCTACCTGCGACTGTACCGCCCCGGTGTGTACTGCTACCTGCGACTGTACCGCCCCGGTGTGTACTGCTACCTGCGACTGTACCGCCCCGGTGTGTACTGCTACCTGCGACTGTACCGCCCCGGTGTGTACTGCTACCTGCGACTGTACCGCCCCGGTGTGTACTGCTACCTGCGACTGTACTGCGCCCCGGTGTGTACTGCTACCTGCGACTGTACCGCCCCGGTGTGTACTGCTACCTGCGACTGTACCGCCCCGGTGTGTACTGCTACCTGCGACTGTACTGCCCCGGTGTGTACTGCTACCTGCGACTGTACTGCCCCGGTGTGTACTGCTACCTGCGACTGTACCGCGCCCGTGTGTACTGCTACCTGCGACTGTACCGCCCCGGTGTGTACTGCTACCTGCGACTGTACTGCGCCCCGGTGTGTACTGCTACCTGCGACTGTACTGCCCCGGTGTGTACTGCTACCTGCGACTGTACTGCGCCCCGGTGTGTACTGCTACCTGCGACTGTACCGCCCCGGTGTGTACTGCTACCTGCGACTGTACCGCCCCGGTGTGTACTGCTACCTGCGACTGTACCGCCCCGGTGTGTACTGCTACCTGCGACTGTACTGCCCCGGTGTGTACTGCTACCTGCGACTGTACCGCGCCCGTGTGTACTGCTACCTGCGACTGTACTGCCCCGGTGTGTACTGCTACCTGCGACTGTACTGCCCCGGTGTGTACTGCTACCTGCGACTGTACTGCGCCCCGGTGTGTACTGCTACCTGCGACTGTACTGCCCCGGTGTGTACTGCTACCTGCGACTGTACCGCCCCGGTGTGTACTGCTACCTGCGACTGTACTGCGCCCCGGTGTGTACTGCTACCTGCGACTGTACTGCCCCGGTGTGTACTGCTACCTGCGACTGTACTGCCCCGGTGTGTACTGCTACCTGCGACTGTACTGCGCCCCGGTGTGTACTGCTACCTGCGACTGTACCGCCCCGGTGTGTACTGCTACCTGCGACTGTACCGCCCCGGTGTGTACTGCTACCTGCGACTGTACTGCGCCTCGGTGTGTACCATACCTCCCAACTTTTGAAGATGGGAAAGAGGGACAATGTTTGTGACGCGCAACGCGACAAATTTTGGGCCACGCCTCTGACCACACCCATTCACTAGTCACACCCATATCCACGTCTCAACCACACCCATTTAGCACTGCTGATCAAACTGTTAATAAAGAATAATTATAAACAAAAAAATATGGCCACACAGTGCTCCATACTGTATAATTGCCGCACACAATGCTCCATACTGTATGACCGCACATGATGCTCCATACTGTATGACCGCACATGATGCTCCATACTGTATAATGACCACACATGATGCTCCATACTGTATAATGACAGCACATGATGCTCCATACTGTATAATGGCCACACAGTGCTCCATACTGTATAATTGCCGCACACAATGCTCCATACTGTATAATGACCACACATGATGCTCCATACTGTATAATGACAGCACATGATGCTCCATACTGTATAATGACAGCACATGATGCTCCATACTGTATAATGACCGCACATGATGCTCCATACTGTATAATGACCGCACATGATGCTCCATACTGTATAATGACCGCACATGATGCTCCATACTGTATATCGGCTGCACATGATGCTCCATACTGTATATCGGCTGCACATGATGCTCCATACTGTATATCGGCTGCACATGATGCTCCATACTGTATAATGACAGCACATGATGCTCCATACTGTATAATGACCGCACATGATGCTCCATACTGTATAATGACCGCACATGATGCTCCATACTGTATATCGGCTGCACATGATGCTCCATACTGTATAATGACCGCACATGATGCTCCATACTGTATAATAGCCGCACACGATGCTCCATACTGTATATTGGCTGCACATGATGCTCCATACTGTACAATGACTGCACATGATGCTCCATACTGTATAATGGCCGCACATGATGCTCCATACTGTATAATGACCGCACATGATGCTCCATACTGTATAATGGCCGCACATGATGCTCAATACTGTATAATGGCCACACATGATGCTCCATACTGTATAATGACCGCACATGATGCTCCATACTGTATATTGGCCGCACATGATGCTCCATACTGTATAATGACCGCACATGATGCTCCATACTGTATAATGACCGCACATTATGATCCATACTGTATATTGGCCGCACATGATACTTTGTACCGTATAATGGCCACACATAGCTACTCCTACACACACGGCTCCGCTCCATACACCTCGTACACACACGGCTCCGCTCTATACACATTGCACACGCTCCGTATACTTTGAGCACGCATGGCTCTGCTCTGTACACCTCGTACACACGTGGCTCCGCTCCATACACCTTTCACACTCTGCTCTGATCCGCACACCTCTTACACACACGACTCCGCTCCGTACACCTTTCACATGCTGCTCCGCTCCGTACATCTCGTACACACCCGGCTCAGCTCCGTACACCTCGTACACACGGCTCCGTACACCTCTTACACACGATTCCGCTCTGTACACCTTTCACATGCTGCTCCGCTCCGTACACACGCGGCTGTGCTCCATACACCTCGTACACACGCGGCTGTGCTCTGTACACCTCGTACACATGGCTCCGTATACCTCTTACACACGACTCCGCTCCGTACACCTTTCACATGCTGCTCCGCACACCTCGTACACACGCGGCTGTGCTCCGTACACCTCATACATATGGCTCCGTACACCTCATACATATGGCTCCGTACACCTTTCACAGCACGAGGTGCACCGAGCGGAGCCGTGTGTGTGTACGAGGTGTACCGAGCGGAGCCGCGTGTGTGTACGAGGTGCACCGAGCGGAGCCGCGTGTGTGTACGAGGTGCACCGAGCGGAGCCGCGTGTGTGTACGAGGTGTACCGAGCGGAGCCGCGTGTGTGTACGAGGTGCACCGAGCGGAGCCGCGTGTGTGTGTACACGAGGTGCACCGAGTGGAGCCTCAGCCGTGTGTGTGTACCAAGCGGAGCTGCAGCTTGTAATTAGCACATGATGATACAGTGACTGACTGTCATAGGGGCTTAGCCCTTTTATGCCTGGGGAAATAAAGCAGCCACATTGATGTGTTGTCACTCTCTCCCAGGGAGCTGCAGCTGCTCCTCCTCCACAATGCACTGGACGGAGCGAGTCATCCCTGTGACATCCACTACTCACTGATCTGCATCTGTCCCGTTAGCAGCTCCAGTCTTCTCATGGTCTGCTGCTTGCATTGCCCCCGGCCCCCAGGCTGTGTCCGGCTGTGTTATGTTCACCTCAGGTGTCCCCTCTCTCTGAACTGTGAGGCACACTGGAAGACTCAGGAACACACCGACGGGGAAGGGGCGTGGCCTAACAAAAGGGGGCGTGTAACAGCAGCTTCAACTGTTCTGTCTGGGGGAAGCTCTGCGTCCCGGGCAGGACAGCCGGGGCAAGCATCAAATCCGGGGCACTCCCGCACAATGAGGGACGGTTGGGAGGTATGGTGTACTGCTACCTGCGACTGTACTGCCCCGGTGTGTACTGCTACCTGCGACTGTACTGCGCCCCGGTGTGTACTGCTACCTGCGACTGTACTGCGCCCCGGTGTGTACTGCTACCTGCGCATGTTCTGCGCCCCGGTGTGTACTGCTACCTGCGACTGTACTGCGCCCCGGTGTGTACTGCTACCTGCGACTGTACTGCGCCCCGGTGTGTACTGCTACCTGCGACTGTACTGCGCCCCGGTGTGTACTGCTACCTGCGACTGTACTGCGCCCCGGTGTGTACGGTGGACTTAAATGTTAGGGAGGCAGCCTGACGGGACTAGGTGTCAGGAATCTTTGGTCATAATGAGGGTAATATCTTACCAGGTGTGAAGAGTGATGATGGTTTCCAGAATTTGACTACAGATATCACTGGCTTACATAAGGCAATTGACTAAGAAGACATGATGGAATATAAGAAACTGAATGTATACCCCGAGGTGTGAGAATTCAGACTTTCCCGGCATGGGAAGGTGATGTTGATTTTAGAAATATGTGGGAAAAGGGCCTGCATAAGTGCTCGTTTATAATCATAAACATGTTGATTGAACCTGATTAGTTGGCTCTACTTCCGGGACATAGTGCGGCGGCGCATGCGCACCAATGCTTTTCGGCTTTGACCGCAGATGGGCAAAGCATACTGCGCGTGCGCAAGGCAAGAGTGCATTGCGCACGTGTGAACTACGGAGGAAACCTACTCAAATTCAAGAAAAATATTGCGGCAAGCGGGAAAGGAATGGGTGAATGAAAGAAGAGGAAACACCGCCCATCGGACCGAACGCAGGGCATTTACATATCCCGCCAAATTCAGGTGACAGTCCCTTTAATCCCTTTACCCCCAAGGGTAGTTTGCACGTTAATGACCAGGCCAATTTTTACAATTCTGACCACTGTCCCTTTATGAGGTTATAACTCTGGAACGCTTCAACGGATCCCAGTGATTCTGACATTGTTTTCTCGTGACATATTGTACTTCATGACAATGGTAAAAAAGTACCTGCGTTTATTTGTGAAAAAAACGGAAATTTGGCGAAAATTATGAAAATTTCGCAATTTTCCAACTTTGAATTTTTATGCAATTAAATCACAGAGATATGTCACACAAAATACTTAATAAGTAACATTTCCCACATGTCTACTTTACATCAGCACAATTTTGGAACCAAAATTTTTTTTTTGTTAGGGAGTTATAAGGGTTAAAAGTTGACCAGCAATTTCTCATTTCTACAACACCATTTTTTTTTTAGGGACCATATCTCATTTGAAGTCATTTTGAGGGGGTCTTTATTATTATTATTATTATTATTAATATTTATTTATATGATCTAGATGATAGAAAATACCCAAGTGTGACACCATTCTAAAAACTGCACCCCTCAAGGTGCTCAAAACCATATTCAAGAAGTTTATTAACCCTTCTGGTGCTTCACAGGAATTTTTTGAATGTTTAAATAAAAATGAACATTTAACTTTTTTTCACAAAAAATTTAATTCAGCTCCAATTTGTTTTATTTTACCAAGGGTAGCAGGAGAAAATGGACCCCAAACATTGTTGTACAATTTGTCCTGAGTACGCCAATACCCCACATGTGGGGGTAAACCACTGTTTGGGAGCATGGCAGAGCTCGGAAGCGAAGGAGCGCCATTTGACTTTTCAATGCAAAATTGACTGGAATTGAGATGGGACGCCATGTTTCGTTTGGAGAGCCCCTGATGTGCCTAAACATTGAAACCCCCCACAAGTGACACCATTTTGGAAAGTAGACCCCCTAAGGCAGAGGTCCCCAACTCCAGTCCTCAAGGCCCACCAACATGTCATGTTTTCAGGATTTCCTTAGTCTTGCCCAGGTAATAATTGCATCACCTGTGCAATGCAAAGGAAATCCTGAAAACATGACCTGTTGATGGGCCTTGAGGACTGGAGTTGAGGACCTCTGCCCTAAGGAACTTATCTAGAGGTGCGATGATACACCATATGTGGGGGGAACCACTGTTTGGGCGCATAGGAGGGCTCGGAAGGGAAGGAGTGCCATTTGAATGCAGACTTAGATGGAATGGTCTGCAGGTGTCACATTGCGTTTGCAGAGCCTCTAATGTACCTAAACAGTAGAAACCCCCCACAAGTGACACCATTTTGGAAAGTAGACCCCCTAAGGAACTCATCTAGATGTGTGGTGAGCGCTTTGACCCACCAAGGGCTTCACAGAAGTTTATAATGGAGAGCCTTAAAAATAAAACAAATTTTTTTCCCACAAAAATTATTTTTTAGCCCCCAGTTTTGTATTTTCCCGAGGGTAAGAGGAGAAATTCGACCTCAAAAGTTGTTGTCCAATTTGTCCTGAGTACACTGATACCCCATATGTTGGGGGGAACCACCGTTTGGGCGCATGGCAGGGCTCGGAAGGGAAGGAGTGCCATTTGGAATGCAGACTTAGATGGAATGGTCTGCAGGCGTCACATTGCGTTTGCAGAACCCCTAATGTACCTAAACAGTAGAAATCCCCCACAAGTGACCCCATATTGGAAACTAGACCCCCCAGGGAACTTATGTAGATGTGTTGTGAGAACTTTGAACCCCCAAGTGTTTCACTACAGTTTATAACGCAGAGCCGTGAAAATAAAAAATCTTTTTTTTCCCACAAAAATTATTTTTTAGCCCCCAGTTTTGTATTTTCCCAAGGGTAACAGGAGAAATTGGACCCCAAAAGTTGTTGTCCTATTTGTCCGGAGTACGCTGATACCCCATATGTTGGGGTAAACCCCTGTTTGGGCACACGGGAGAGCACGGAAGGGAAGGAGCACTGTTTTACTTTTTCAACGCAGAATTGGCTGGAATTGAGATCGGACGCTATGTCGCGTTTGGAGAGCCCCTGATGTGCCTAAACAGTGGAAACCCCCCAATTATAACTGAAACCCTAATCCAAACACACCCCTAACCCTAATCCCAGCAGTAACCCTAACCACACCTCTAACCCTGACACACCTCTAACCCTAATCCCAACCCTATTCCCAACTGTAAATGTAATCTAAACCCTAACCCTAACTTTAGCCCAAACCCTAACCCTAGCCCTAACCTTAGCCCTAACCCTAGCCCTAACCCTAGCCCTAATGGGAAAATGGAAATAAATACATTTTTTTTAATTTTTCCCTAACTAAGGGGGTGATGAAGGGGGGTTTGATTTACTTTTATAGCGGGTTTTTTAGCGGATTTTTATAATTGGCAGCCGTCACACACTGAGAGACGCTTTTTATTGCAAAAAATATTTTTGCGTTACCACATTTTGAGAGCTATTATTTTTCCATATTTTGGTCCACAGAGTCATGTGAGATCTTGTTTTTTGTGGGACGAGTTGACGTTTTTATTGGTAACATTTTTGGGCACGTGACATTTTTTGATCGCTTTGTATTCCGATTTTTGTGAGGAAGAATGGCCAATAACCAGCTATTCATGAATTTCTTTTGGGGGAGGCGTTTATACCGTTCCACGTTTGGTAAAATTGATAAAGCAGTTTTATTCTTCGGGTCAGTAAGATTACAGCGATACCTCATATATATCATTTTTTTTTATGTTTTGGCGCTTTTATACGATAAAAACTATTTTATAGAAAAAATAATTATTTTTGCATCGCTTTATTCTCAGGACTATAACTTTTTTTTTTTGCTGATGATGCTGTATGGCGGCTCATTTTTTGCGGGACAAGATGACGTTTTCAGCGGTACCATGGTTATTTATATCTGTCTTTTTGATCGCGTGTTATTCCACTTTTTGTTCGGCGGTATGATAATAAAGCGTTGTTTTTTTGCCTCGTTTTTTTTTTTCTTTTCTTACGGTGTTAACTGAAGGGGTTAACTAGTGGGCCAGTTTTATAGGTCGGGCCGTTACGGACGCGGCGATACTAAATATATGTACTTTTATTGTTTTGTTTTTTTTATTTAGATAAAGAAATGTATTTATGGGAATAATATTATTATTTTTTATTTTTTTTTCATTATTTAGGAATATTTTTTTTTTTTTTTTTTTTTTTTTTACACATTTGGAAATTTTTTTTTTTTTACTTTGTCCCGGGGGGGACATCACAGATCAGTGATCTGACAGTTTGCACAGCACTCTGTCAGATCACTGATCTGCCTTACAGTGCTGCAGCCTTCACAGTGCCTGCTCTGAGCAGGCTCTGTGAAGCCACCTCCCTCCCTGCAGGACCCGGATCCGCGGCCATCTTGGATCCGGGTCTGGAGCAGGCAGGGAGGGAGGTAAGACCCTCGCAGCAACGCGATCACATCGCGTTGCTGCGGGGGGCTCAGGGAAGCCCGCAGGGAGCCCCCTCCCTGCGCGATGCTTCCCTGCACCGCTGGCACATCGCGATCATGTTTGATCGCGGTGTGCCGGGGGTTAATGTGCCGGGGGCGGTCCGTGACCGCTCCTGGCACATAGTGCGGGATGTCAGCTGCAATAGGCAGCTGACACCCGGCCGCGATCGGCCGCGCTCCCCCCGTGAGCGCCGCCGATCGCACTGGACGTACTATCCCGTCGGTGGTCATAGGGGCCCACCCCACCTCGACGGGATAGTACGTCCGATGTCAGAAAGGGGTTAAGGACATATCAAGTCAAAAGTGCACTTTAATTGCTGGTCACTCAATCTTGTTTACGCCTTGAACTGTGGGCGCAACAAAATATGTTGGACAAACCACTCAAGAGCTTCGCCAGAGGGTCCAACATCTATCCAACATTGCCACGGCAAGAAGAAGCGATGGGCTCAAAGGGCATCCCTTTAAATTCCGGCATTGCATATGGACTCGGGGAAAATAAAATCACAGTGGCACTTTAACAACTTCTTGATGGATGCATCTTAATGGATCTATTGAGATGTGTGTGTGTATATATGTATGTGTATGTCTATATCTGTCACTTTCGTCTGTCTTTCTGTCACGGATATTCATTGGTCGCGGCCTCTGTTTGTCATGGAAATCCAAGTCGCTGATTGGTTGCGGCAAAACAGCCACGACCAATCAGCGACGGGCACAGTCCGGAAGAAAATGGCCGCTCCTTACTCCCTGCAGTCAGTGCCCGGCGCCCGCATACTCCCCTCCAGTCACCGCTCACACAGGGTTAATGCCGGCGGTAACGGACCGCGTTATGCCGCGGGTAACGCACTCCGTAACCGCTGCTATTAACCCTGTGTCCCCCCAACTTTTTACTATTGATGCTGCCTATACGGCATCAATAGTAAAAAAAAAAAAAAAATGAAGTGTGAAAAATAATTTAAAAAAAACACAAAAAACCTGCTATTCTCACTCTCTATAGTCCGCCGAGCCGCACGGCCTGCCGCCATCTTCCGTTCCCGTTGATGCATTGCAAAATTACCCAGAAGACAAAGCGGTCTCGCGAGACCGCTAAGTCATCTGGGTAATTTCGCAATGCATCCTGAGAACGGAAGATGGCGGCAGCCGCGCGCGTATCGCTGGAGCTTCGGTGGATCCCAGGAGGTGAGTATATAACTAGCTTTTATTTAAATTATTTTTTTAAAAGGGATATGGTGCCCACACTGCTGTATACTACGTGGGCTGTGTTAGATACCGCGTGGCTGCTATATACTACATAGGCAGTGTTATATACTATATGGGGCTACCCTGGACTGCACAGGAGGTGATGGTTTTGTTTGGCACCCCGTCCTACAGGGGGTCCCAGATGCTCCTCGCTAACCCATTGTGTAATCCAGGCTTATGTGTTGCCTCGGTTTACCCTGTCTCCAACATGAGCTTTTATATGACTCATGTCTACTCTTCCCTCTTATTTGTGCCATCTCTGCTATTGGGCGTAGTGCACTATATAAGAAATGTCCTGCGAGATGGTCTTGGGAAGAGGTTGCCCATTATTTCGCATGGAGAGGGTGTTAGGAACGAGTTGCCCATTATGGCTGTCTCTGCTTGTTTTGACAGGGTTTTTTACATCCGTTACTATCCATATTCCCCCCGGCCCGGCTCTTGTCATGCCTTGGTTACTTAGCAAGGCGCACTATGCAGTGAATGCCCTGGGAGGCGGCGTCGGGTAGGAGGTATTTGCTGTTCCAACGCTGTGGTAATCACAGCGGGGTCTGTGTCTGGGGGTGTGTTTTCCCCCTGTGACGATCTATGCACAAACTCTACGAGGCGGCGCCGGTAAAGAGTTACCTGTTATTCTTTTCTCGCTTTAGCAATTACAATGGGGCTGGTGTCTTCTTTGGGGGGTGTGTTCTCCCCGCGCCATGATTGACGTCTGGAATGGCGTATCTCCGCCCTGTGTGGCCGAGAACCTGGTTGGTGTACGGCAACTGGGAGTGGTTAGCCAATGGGTGCGGATGCGGGGTTACGTACCGGGGACAGCCCCTGCATTTGATTGGTGGACGAATGGATAATGTCTCTGGGTAACGTGCTGGGGACAGCCCCCTGTATCTGATTGGTGTTTCTGGATGACGCACCTGGGATATCCCCATTACATAAGTATTCTGATTGGTGAGATTGGGCTTTAACTATCTTATGATGCCTGACTTTAGACACGCCCCCAGGAGGAAGCAGATGCGAAACGCGCATCGGGGTAGTCAAGGTGTAGCGTGCCACGAGGCAGGGGAGCAGCGGGTTCATTCAGGTAATATGTACCGAGCAGATTGCTCATAAATCTTTGTGTGATGTCTTCAGATGTGACAGAGATGTTAACTTCACGGTGGATATAATGATTTGTAGTCTTTGTCTGGGTGACATTTTTTGATGGCGGGATTTCTCGCCCCAGGTTCTACTGATGTAGTATGAGATTATGGGATACGGAAATGTGCAATATTATGTGGTCCCACTTTGACTGTTTGGGAAAGGGATCGGCCTTGGGTTGTGGGTATAACCACACCCCCTTTTGGTACCACCCATTGACTTATGATCATGTCTGCACTGTCACTTTGAAATTCTGAGCATCTATCGTAGGAAATTTATAGGGGCATCAGAAGTTGGTGTACCCCTTAAAGAGCAGTTGCGGGTATACATGCAGTAGCAATCTTGCAAACGTCACTGGAGATTTGTGGTATTGACCACAAGGGAATGTCCTTCTGGTGATTATTAAAATCTTTACTACGAGTATGATTTTCAATTAATTAGGTGTGATATACTTGTTGCTCCTTTCGCTTACCTTGATATGAAAGTTTGATCTGATTTTGAGGCACTTTTAATCTTTTGTATTGTTTATATGTGAATAAAGTTTGTTTTTTTTAGTATTAAACACTTTGTGACTGAGTAGAGTTTAATAACTCTACGGTCATTATGTTCATATGGTCCACCTGGTGCATATATTCTTTTATTAAAATCCCCCTTTTCCTTCTGCAAAATCTCATTGGAGCACCCTTTGGTTGTGGTGCTCTTTGCCTGTATTACAATATGGGAGTCTATACTCAGATTTCTCATTTTAATACTTTGAGACGATACAAGTGTTGCGCCGATGATATTTATTTGATAGATTTGGGTATTTTTCATCTCTACTTTTCTTGTACTGGAGCCAAGCATAATAATCTTCAAGTTGCTTCAATTCCTATTACGCCGTGAGTTTACCTGAACCATACTGTGTGTTGTGTTAATTTGGAGTAGTGCATTATTGGGCTATGCTGTTCTAGCGCATGCGCCATTCCATGAGCCTACTTAGGCTTCAATGAATCTTGACGTCTTCGGTGAACAGCGCGTGCGCCTGGTGTCGTGTATTTCCATCTATGAGTTGGTCTACTGACTTTCGGCCGTCATATACTTGACGCATGCCCCTTGATCACCTCTGCTTTGAGCGATGTCGACACTGCCCTTTTGCACCTGGTCACTGCCTTCGACAGGACGCTGACTCTGACCATATAGTCCCTGCCTTGCTGCCGCACCTGCTGGTATGATGTATCTATTTACCTTTTAATTATTTGATCTATATATAGTTGGACATTACATTCTTAGTACAGTCATGGACAAAAATTTTGAGAATGAGACAAATATTAATTTTTCCAAAGTCTAATGTTTCATTTTTTCTAATGGCAATTTGCATTTACTCCTGAATGTCAGTGATCAGCTTAAAAGCAATTACTGTACTTGCAAAGTCAATATTTGCCCAGAAAACGAACTTTAACCCCCAAAACACATTTCAACATCATTGCAGTCCTGCCTTTAAAAGGAGCAGCTAACATCGTTTTAGTGATTGATCCATTAACACAGGTGTGGGTGTTGATGAGGACAGGGCTGGCGATCAATCAGTCATGATTAAGTAAGAATGACATCACTGGACACTTTAAAAGGCGGCTGGTGCTTGGTATCATTGTTTCTCTTCAGTTAACCATGGTTATCTCTAAAGAAACACGTGCAGCCATCATTGCACTGCACAAAAATGGCCTAACGGAAGAGTATCGCAGCTACAAAGATTGCACCTCAGTCAACAATCTATCGCATCATCAAGAACTTCAAGGAGAGAGCTTCCATTGTTGTCAAAAAGGCTCCAGGGCGCCCAAGAAAGACCAGCAAGCGCCAGGACCGTATCTTAAAACTGTTTCAGCTGCGGGATCGGACTCCCAGCAGTGCCGAGCTTGCTCAGGAATGGCAGCAGGCTGGTGTGAGTGCTTCTGCACGCACTGTGAGGCGGAGACTCTTTGAGCAAGGCCTGGTTTCAAGGAGGGCAGCAAAGAAGCCACTTCTCTCCAGAAAAAAACATCAGGGACCGACTGATATTCTGCAAAAGGTACAGGGAGTGGACTGCTGAGGACTGGGGCAAAGTCATTTTCTCTGAATCCCCTTTTCGATTGTTTGGGACATCTGGAAAACAGCTTATTCGGAGAAGAAGAGGTGAGCGCTACCACCAGTCTTGTCTCATGCCAACTGTAAAGCATCCTGAAACCATTCATGTGTGGGGTTGCTTCTCAGCCAAGGGAATCGGCTCACTCACAGTCTTGCCTAAAAACACAGCCATGAATAAAGAATGGTACCAGAATGTCCTCCAAGAGCAACTTCTCCCAACTGTCCAAGAACAGTTTGGCGCCCAACAATGCCTTTTCCAGCATGATGGAGCACCTTGCCATAAAGCAAAGGTGATAACTAAATGGCTTATGGAACAAAACATAGAGATTTTGGGTCCATGGCCTGGAAACTCCCCAGATCTTAATCCCATTGAGAACTTGTGGTCAATCATCAAGAGACAGGTGGACAATCAAAAACCAACAAATTCTGGCAAAATGCAAGCATTGATTATGCAAGAATGGACTGCTATCAGTCAGGATTTGGTCCAGAAGTTGATTGAGAGCATGCCAGGGAGAATTGCAGAGGTCTTGAAGAAGAAGGGTCAACACTGCAAATATTGACTTGCTGCATTAACTCATTCTAACTGTCAATATAACCTATTGGTACTCATAATATGATTGCAATTATATTTATGTATGTGATATAAACATCAGACAAACACTAATAAAAACCAGAGGGCAGCAGATCATGTGAAAATATAATTTTGGTGTCATTCTCAAAATTTTTGGCCATGACTGTATACTTACCTTGAGGAAGACAATGTCGATACGTGTGGGGCCATGCACCCGCTTAGCCAGACAATCTGTATATGGGGGTGACTAAAAGACCTGGATAGGACTAAGAATTTTATACTTTTATCCTTGTGTTTTCCCTTACATGTTTTTCCCTCTTTTATGCCACTGCTTATTATGCACAATTTTGTGCTTGTATTGAACACATTTTTCTGCTTATCTTATTGTGTTGACAGCGTGTGTGTGTGTATACAGCTCTGGCAAAAATTAAGAGACCACTGCAAAACTTTGATTTTTTTTTCTCTTTATAGGTATATTTTTGAGTAAAATGTAAATTGTTCTTTTATTCTATTAACTACTGACAACATGTCTCTGAAGTTCCAAGCAATACATTTTGTATTTTCTGAAAATGAGAAATGGTCAAAATAACAAATGCATTACTTGCAGACCTCAAACAATGCAAAGAAAACAAAACAAGTTCATAATCATTTAGAAACAGAATTGCTAATATTTTAACTCCGGAAAAGTTCAGAAATCAACATTTTATGGGGTAACCATGATTTTTAATCACAGCTTTCATGCGTCTTGGCATGCTTTCCACCAGTCTTTCACACTGCTGGGTGACCTTATGCCACTCCTGGTACAAAAACTTAAGCAGTTCTTTATTGTTTGATGGCTTGTGACGATCCATCTACCTCTTGATTACATTCCAGAGGTTTTCAATGGGGTTCAGGTCTGGAGATTGGGCTTCCCATGACTGGGATTTGATGTGGTGGTCCTTCATCCACACCTTGATTGATCTAGCTGTGTGGCATGGCGCATTGTCCTGCTGGAAAAAACAGTCCTCAGAGTTGGGGAACATTGCCTGAGCAGAAGGAATCAACCAGCCCTGCTGAAGCATCCCCAGATCATCACAGATCTTGTACGCCTCTCCAGGTCTCCATCTAACCATTAGATGACCAGGTGTTGGGCAAAGCTGAAAATTAGAGGACTGGAGTAAGGTAATCTTCTGAGTCTAATTTTCAGCTTTTCCCAACATCGGGGTGTCTACTGGTTAGACGGAGACCTAGAGAGGCGTACAAGTCAGTGTCTTGCACCCACTGTGAAATTTGGTGGAGGATCAATGATGATCTGGGAATGCTTCAACAGAGCTGGAATTGGGCAGGTTGTTCTTTGCGAAGGACGTCTGAATCAAGCCGTATACAAGGTTATTGTAATTAATGAGACACAGATACCCACATTGTCTAAATACCTTGGACAGCAAAGGAAACCAACTCCATATACTATCTAGAAAAATTAGGAGGAAAAGGGAGTCTTTAGGTTAAAAAGAGTATTTTATTGTGTAAGTTTAATAAAGTGTAACACAGTAAAAATTACAACAGGATGACACGAAAGATCATGAGTGCCATATACCCCATGTAGCTGCCAGTATCACATAAATCAGGAAGGCATGCCATAATGAAAGTGCTAATATAGTGCAATAGTATGGTCTCATTGAATAAATCCTTATACAATAGCACTTCCCTGCAGCCAGCACCAAACAAAATGAAGTGCTGACCCAAAGTAACCATATAATCATCAAAGCAAATAGCTGTAAATGGCGTTTACCAGCAGCTAACACCAGAATGGGGTGGATGGCACCAGTGGAATCCAACAGAGCCCCCAACGTACGTTTTGCTTGTTTGTTTGTTGCTTTCTCAAGGGGATATCTTGGCGCATGTGCCCTGCACTCCGCAGGTCCTACCGCCGGCGCCAGGCACAATCACGCATGCATAAAAGCATGTGTGAGAGGCTGGGAAGATGCCGCGGCAGACGAGGAGCCGCTGGTTAGACAGGGCACATGCTCGCCACCAAATACTCCCCTCAGAAGATACCGCAGGACAGCCCCATATAAATAAATTATTCATACCATAATATCAGACACTATTTGCATAAAAATACAGCATATGATTAATACAAAAGTAGATGGGAGTACAAAATCTTCCCCTTACCCCATATGTAAACCATGATTGTGACGCGAGGTCGCTCAGAATTAGGGGTATAGAAAGTTTACATATAGGGGTAAGGGGAGGGAACAACAAGAAATTGTTGGCACAAAAATGAGAAAGCAACAAACAAACAAGCAAAACGTACGTTGGGGGCTCTGTTGGATTCCACTGGTGCCATCCACCCCATTCTGGTGTTAGCTGCTGGTAAGCGCCATTTACAGCTATTTGCTTTGATGATTATATGGTTACTTTGGGTCAGCACTTCATTTTTTTTCTTTAGGGCTACTCATTTTGTTTGGTGCTGGCTGCAGGGAAGTGCTATTGTATAAGGATTTATTCAATGAGACCATACTATTGCACTATATTAGCACTTTCATTATGGCATGCCTTCCTGATTTATGTGATACTGGCAGCTGCATGGGGTATATGGCACTCATGATCTTTCGTGTCATCCTGTTGTAATTTTTACTGTGTTACACTTTATTAAACTTGCACAATAAAATACTCTTTTTAACCTAAGGACTCCCTTTTCCTCCTAATTTTTCAAGGTTATTGTAATTCTATGGCTAGCGGGTCATTGGGTATTATACCTTGTATTATGGATCTTGATCTCTTTTAGCCCATGTTGTGGACTTTAAGTGGTTTTAAATGTTGTTCTCTAAGGCCATGTTCACACAGTGCGTTTTTTACCGCGGAACCGCGGCGGTTTTGCCGCTGCGGTTCCGCAGCTGTTTTCCATGCAGGATACAGTACACTGTACCCTATGGAAAACAGGACACACTGTGCACATGGTCCGGAAATTGTAAAAAAAAAGCCGCGCTGAATAGCTCCCGGAAAAAAGAAGGAGCATGTCAATTCTTCTTCCTGAACCGCAGCGGTTCTGCACCCATAGACCTCCATTGTGAGGTCAAAATCGCAGTAAAACCCGCAGATCAAAAATATATCTGCGGGTTTTACTGCGATTTGATGTGCAGAACCGCTGCAGCAGGAAGTGCGGGGAAGCGGGCGGAAGTGCGTGGGCGGAGTGTGGCTGCCCCCCCGTGCTCCGATCCCGCCCCCCCGTGCTCCGATGCCCCCCCCGTGCCCTAATCTCCCCCCCTTATACTTACCCGGCGTCCCGGTGTCCGTCCGGCCGTCTTCTCCCTGGGCGCCGCCATCTTGCAAAATGGCGGGCGCATGTGTAGTGCGCCCGCCGAATCTGCCGGCCGGCAGATTCGCTCCAAAGTGCATTTTGATCACTGAGATAGGTTATATCTCAGTGATCAAAATAAAAAAATAGTAAATGACACCCCCCCCCACTTTGTCACCCCCATTGGTAGGGACAATAAAAAAATTAAGAATTTTTTTTTTTTTTTTTTTCGGTAGGGTTAGGGGTAGGGGTAGGGGTAGGGGTAGGGGTAGGGTTAGGGGTAGGGGTAGGGTTAGGGTATTTTCAGCCATTTTAGCCCTAAAAAGCTTCCTAGGAAACACACAGTAAAAAAAGGATAAAAAAACGCATCAAAAAACGCATCAAAAACGCATCAAAAAAGGACAAAAAAAGGACCTGCGTTTTCTGCCAAGAGCTGCAGTTTTTTAAAAAAACTGTCCTGAAAAAAAAAGGATGGAAATCCTGAACGTGTGAACATACCCTTAGGCTATGTGCACACGTTCAGGATTTCTCGCAGAAAATTCCTGAGAAAAACCGGACATTTTTACTGCAAGAAATCCGCAAGAAATCTGCATGCGGTTTTGCCGCGTTTTTTTTCCGGACATTTCCAAATGCACTTTGCCTTATAAAGACTTGTTCATTTTTTGGTGATCACTGGCCATTTGCATATACCGTATATAGTCGAGTATATGTCGACCAGAGTATAAGCCAACCCCTTCCCCCCCCCCCCCCCCCTAATTTTGCCACAAAAAACTGGGAAAACTTAATGACTCGAGCATAAGCCTAGGGTTGAAAATGCAGCAGCTATCGGTAAATGTCAAAAGTAAAAATAGATACCAATAAAAGTAAAATTGAGACATCAGTGGGTTAATTGTTTTTGAATATCCATATTGAATCAGGAGCCCCATGTAATGCTCCATACAGTTCATGATGGGCTCCATAAGATGCTCCATATTAAAATATGCCCCATATAATGCAGCACAAATGTTGATTATGACCTCATAAGATGCTCCATAGAGATATTTGCCCTATATAATGCTGCACATGACCCCATAAGATGCTCCATACAGATAATTGCCCCATATAATGCTGCACATGGCCACATACAGATAATTGCCCCATACAATGCTGCACGTGGCCCCATAAGATGCTCCATACAGATATTTGCCCCATATAATGCTGCACATGACCCCATAAGATGCTCCATACAGACATTTGCCCCATATAATGCTGCACATGGCCCCATAAGATGCTCCATACAGACATTTGCCCCATATAATGCTGCACATGACCCCATAAGATGCTCCATACAGACATTTGCCCTATATAATGCTGCACATGACCCCATAAGATGCTCCATACAGACATTTGCCCCATATAATGCTGCACATGGCCGGATACAGACATTTGCCCCATATAATGCTGCACATGGCCACATACAGATAATTGCCCCATACAATGCTGCACGTGGCCCCATAAGATGCTCCATACAGATATTTGCCCCATATAATGCTGCACATGACCCCATAAGATGCTCCATACAGACATTTGCCCCATATAATGCTGCACATGGCCCCATACAGATATTTGCCCCATATAATGCTGCACATGGCCCCATAACATGCTCCATACAGACACTTGCCCCATATAATTCTGCACATGGCCTCATACAGACATTTGCCCCATATGCTTTTGCTGTGATTAAAAAATAAAAAAATCACATACTCACCTCTCAGGCCCCCGGCACTTGCTATATTCATCTGCTCCGCGTTCCACCAACGGCCGCCGCTGTGTCTTACCGTCCTCTGCACAGACTTTAAGGCAGAGGGCGGCGTGCACTAATCGCGTCATCGCGCCCTCTGACCCGAGTGTCTTTGCGGAGGAAGCGGATGACGCAGCGGTGCTGACGGCGGAACGAGGAGCAGGTGAATATCGCGCATTGCCCCCTGTCATACTCGCCTGCTCCTGGCGCCGTCACTGTACGTCTGTTCCCCGGCGCCGGTAGCTTCTTCCTGTAGTGAGCGGTCACATGGTACCGCTCATTACAGTAATGAGTATGCGGCTCCACCCCTATGGGAGTGGAGTCGGGTTTATATTCATTACTGTAATGAGCGGTACCATGTGACCGCTCACTACAGGAAGAAGCTGCCGTGGAACAGGCGTGCAGGGACCGTGCCAGGAGCAGTTGAGAATTATTACACAGCTGTCGCACCCCCTCCCCTGCCGACCCCTGGGAATGACTCGAGTATAAGCAGAGAGGGTTACTTTCAGCCCAAAAAAGTGGGCTGAAAATCTCGGCTTATACTCGAATATATAAAGGTACTTTTTGTTGCTATGTCTAAACCAGGCCTGGGTAAAGTGCGGGCCACATCCGGCCCTCTGGCTCTCAGTCCGGCCCGTGGACCGAGACAGTTGTGGGGCTGGAAATCTGAGGTCCAAGGGCCGCACAGTGCCCGACCGCTTGCTGTTTCTATGTCTGGGTCTGTGCTGCGCCCGCCGCTGACTTCTTTGGTGGAGGAGGCCACTTCCTCCACCAATCAGCGTGTGAGCGGAGGCGGGGAGAGAAGCGGAGCGCCAGGTAACAGGACCGAGGTGAGTATGTGGTGTGTTGTTTATTTCTTTTTCGTGTATGGGTGGGCATGGGGAGGCTATGGGGGTTTGACATGGTGCTGCGTACGAGAGGCTGTGTGGGGGATCATGCTGTATATGGGGTGGCTGTGTGGGGATCATGCTGTATATGGGGTGGCTGTGTGGGGCTCATACAGTATATAGGGAGGCTGTGAGGGGCTCATGCAGTGTATATAGGGAGGCTGTGAGGGGCTCATGCAGTGTATATAGGGAGGCTGTGTGGGGCTCATGCAGTGTATATAGGGAGGCTGTGTGGGGCTCATGCAGTGTATATAGTGAGGCTGTGTGGGGCTCATGCAGTATATATATAGGGAGGCTGTGTGGGGCTCATGCAGTGTATATAGTGAGGCTGTGTGGGGCTCATGCAGTGTATATAGGGAGGCTGTGTGGGGCTCATACACTATATAGGGAGGCTGTGTGGGGCACACCCAGTGTATATGGGGAGGCTGTGTGGGGCACATGCAGTGTATATAGGGAGGCTGTGTGGGGCTCATGCAGTATATATAGGGAGGCTGTGTGGGGCACATGCAGTGTACAGTATATAGGTAGGCTGTGTGGAGCTCATGCAGTGTATATAGGGAGGCTGTGTGGGGCTCATGCAGTATATATATAGGGAGGCTGTGTGGGGCTCATGCAGTGTATATAGTGAGGCTGTGTGGGGCTTATGCAGTATATATATAGGGAGGCTGTGTGGGGCTCATGCAGTGTATATAGTGAGGCTGTGTGGGGCTTATGCAGTATATATATAGGGAGGCTGTGTGGGGCTCATGCAGTGTATATAGGGAGGCTGTGTGGGGCTCATACACTATATAGGGAGGTTGTGAGGGGCTCATGCAGTATATAGGGAGGCTGTGTGGGGCTCATGCAGTGTGTGTGTATATGTGTATATATATATATATATATATATATATATATATATATATATATATATATATATATATATATATATATATATATATATATATATATATATATATATATATATATATATATATATATATATATTCGAGTATAAGCCGAGATTTTCAGCCCATTTTTTTGGGCTGAAAGTCCCCCTCTCGGCTTATACTCGAGTCATATACCGGGAGGTCGGCAGGTGAGGGGGAGCGGGGGCTGTGTAGTTATACTTACCTTCTCTCGACACGGTCCCTGCACGTCCCTGGCTTCCCCGGCGCTGCAGATTCTTCCTGTACTGAGTGGTCACATGGCACCGCTCATTACAGAAATGAATAGGCGGCTCCACCTCCCATAGGGGAGGAGCCGCATATTCATTGCTGTAAATGACCGGTAACTCTGACCGCTCAATTACAGGAAGAAGCTGCAGCGCCGGAGAAGCCAGGGACTGCAGGGACCGCGCCGCAGCAGGTAAGGGGAGCGCAGCGCTGCGCTATATTTACCTGCTCCTCGCTCCGGTGCGGCTCCGTCTGCAGCGTCCTCTAGCAGTGACGCTTAGGTTAGAGGGCGCTGTGACGTAGTCAGTGCGCGCCCTCTGCTGAGCATCAATGCTGGTCCTGGAGACGGAGCCGCACGAGGAGCAGGTAAATATTGAAAGCGCCGGCCTCCTGAGCGAAGAGAGGTGAGTATGTGATTTTTTTTTTTTTTTTATTGCAGCAGCAGCATTCTATATGGCACAGCATTATATATGGAGCATCTATGGGGCCATAATCAATGGTGCAGAGCATTATATATGGGGCACAGCTTTATAAGGAGCATCTATGGGGCCATAATGAACGGTGCAGAGCATTCTATATAGCACAGTTGTATATGGAGCATCTATGGGGCAATAATGAACGGTATGGAGCATCTATTTTTATTTTTTAAATTTACCAGTAGCTGCTGCATTTTCCACCCTAGGCTTATACTCGAGTCAATAAGTTTTCCCATTTTTTTGTGGCAAAATTAGGGGGGTCGGCTTATACTCGGGTCGGCTTATACTTGAGTATATACGGTATATATATATATATATATATATATATATATATATATATATATATATATATATATATATATATATATATATATATATATATATATATATATATATATATATACATATATATATATACATATATACATACATACATACATACATACATACATACATACATACATACATACATACATACATGCTGTGTGGGGCGATATAATCGCGCACTCACTGTCAGTGGTAGAGGGAAATGATGGGTGAAGGAGTGTCATCTGAAGCTTTCTCCTCCATTATTGCTTTCCACTGTATTGGCATCTGACTCACGGGCCCCATTGTGGCTGCATGGTTTGCCGCTATTAGCAGCAGGCCACTGGCTGGGCTTCAGGGGCCCTAGGTGGTTGCCTAGTCTGCCTGCCTGTGTACTGCTATCCACAACTATACCACTTCTGTACCACACCAGTGTGTACTTTGTCCCATGACTGTAACACTTCCATGTGTTCTGCTGCCCACGAATATACAGTGTCTGTACCGTACCTGTGTGTACTGCTGACTGCGACTGTTAGGCTCCTTTCACACATCAGTTTTTTGCCGTCAGTCACAATCCATTGGATTGACGGATCCCTCGCAGATTGTGACAAACTGATGCAACGGATCCATTTTTTTGAACGGTTCCGACTAGTGGATCTGACTAATTGGATCAGAGCATGCTCAGTTAAAAAAAAAAAAAAAAAAAGAAGAATCAGTCGCCGGTTTTCGTCATTTGACGGACCTGGCGCCATAGGCTTCCATTCTAGAAAACGCCAGAAGGCTGTTTTTTCGACGTACACAAAAAACGTTACTTTGTCCGTTGTCTCCAGCCGCCGGACGATTTTCGATGGATTCGGCGAACGACGGATGATACGTGAGGCCATCCGAGCGCAATCCATCTCTAATACAAGTTTATGAGAAAAAATCTGAATCGGAGGCATCACTCGCCGGATTCATTTTTTTCAAAATTCGACGGATTGTGATTGGCAAAAAAAGGTGTATGAAAGGGGCCTTGAGCATCTGTACCGCACCACTTCTGTACTGTACCCGTGTGTACTCCCGCCTGCGACTATACCGCCTGCGACTATACTGCTTCTGCATTGCACCCGTGTACCACTGCCAGCGACTGCGCCGTATCAGTGTATGTGTTCCGCACCCATGTTTACTGCTGCCTGTGACTGTACCGCTCTAGTTTGTACCACTGCCTGTGACTGTACCGCACTAGTGTGTATTGCTGCCTGCCAGTGTACCGCACTAGTGTATACGGCTGCCTGTGACAGTACCACACTAGTGTGTACTGCTGCCTGTGACTGTACCACACTAGTGTACTGCTGCCTGTGACTGTACCACACTAGTGTGTACTGCTGCCTGTGACTGTACCACACTAGTGTACTGCTGCCTGTGACTGTACCACACTAGTGTGTACTGCTGCCTGTGACTGTACCACACTAGTGTACTGCTGCCTGTGACTGTACCACACCAGTGTGTACTGCTGCCTGTGACTGTACCACACTAGTGTACTGCTGCCTGTGACTGTACCACACTAGTGTACTGCTGCCTGTGACTGTACCACACTAGTGTGTACTGCTGCCTGTGACTGTACCACACTAGTGTATTGCTGCCCGCGGCTGTACCGCGCCCGTGTGCGCTGCTGGCCCGCGGCTGTATCGTGCCCGTGTGCGCTGCTGGCCGCGGCTGTATCGCGCCCGTGTGCGCTGCTGGCCGCGGCTGTACCGCGCCCGTGTGCGCTGCTGGCCCGCGGCTGTACCGCGCCCGTGTGCGCTGCTGCCCGCGGCTGTACCGCGCCCGTGTGCGCTGCTGCCCCGCGCCCGTGTGCGCTGCTGCCCCGCGCCCGTGTGCGCTGCTGCCCCGCGCCCGTGTGCGCTGCTGCCCCGCGCCCGTGTGCGCTGCTGCCCCGCGGCTGTACCGCACCCGTGTGCGCTGCTGTGGTAATGCGGCTCACTCGGCTGGATCCAGAGGTAAAACTGGAACACTGTCTCTTTAAGAAAAGGCTTGGTTTATTATAGTAGCATAAACCAATTTGGGAAAGTGAAGACAGCCCTCTGGGCAAGACAAAAAGAAAACAGTCCTTTTCCTAGCAGGATCAGCCCACTCACAGACATCAATTTCCATAGTTCAGATTAGCACACACTTTCCTGGAGTCCTATCTCTCCAGAAACCACTGAAGGCTTTGGCAGTCAGCCATTTAAAGCGAAGGTGCCACCAGTTTTCTTGCATTTTGTTTTTTTGTGAAATTAAGCTTAAAATAGTAATCAAAATGTATTAATGCAATGTTTGCACTGTTTGCAAACATTTCTATATGAAAAATATTATATATTTTTCTACAAATATACATATTTACCACTAAGGGGAGCATTTTACGTTTTAGACCTCAAGCAGCTATAGTAAGATTTAGCAGCTCTGCCCCAGGGATATTAGACCACCCAAAAGGGGAGGGAAATGGTGATGTCAGCAGTTACTGCCCCAATTTTGCTTCTAACAGTAAGAATGAAGAGCAGCATCACAGGGCAGCACCATTTTGTGTGTGACTGCCCTGTCACCTGCTGTCACCAGCAGTTACTGCATCAGAGGCACAGCTTGTTTACAGAGGAGCAGAACACAGTGGGCTCAGCAGCATTTTTTGTGAATAACATTCCCCCACCTTAATCCCTGTCCTGTCAGCTGCCCTGCTCCCTCTCTCCAGGTGTCACCTTCCTCTCTGCAGGCTGTGAGTGCAGCTTACTGGAGATCACAGGGACTGTGTGTGAGGGAGAGGGGGAGACACAGCAGGAGCACACAGGGCAGAGTGTGAGGAGCAGAGGATGTGCCTGCTTGGAGTACAGAGGAGCAGTGAGAGCTTCTTCTGTCCTGTGATAGCACAGGGCTATAATAAAATGGCAGCTAGTCACACCTACAGCAGTGAGTTGTGCAGCCCACAGAGGCGTGCCCAGCTCACTGCTAATGCTGCTGCAATGTTACAGATGGGGTCCGTGCTGGTCTATTATCTCCTATGTCCATGGGGTGCCGTAATCTGACACTGATAGTGCCCTGCTACTGCTGCAAAACAAAGATGTCAGCCCCCAGTGCATTCTTTAAACTCATATAACACATGAAATCTGTTTCACATGCATTTCAAACTTGCTTATAGCAGCATGTTATGCTACATTACAGTGATTTATTAATGACCTACAAACGCGGTACCTTCCCTTTAAGCCCAGACCTTGCATTCCCTCCATCATGTGACTGATCAAAATGATCCTGACATCACACAGGTCCTTTAAGGACTGCAGGGGAGATACTTGGACCTCCTCACACCCGCTCTATGGAGGTCCACTAAAACCAACCCATTATATCTAATATATAAAGCTGAATGTGTGTGTGTGTGTGTATGTATGTCCGGGATTGGCATCTGCACCGTCGCAGCTACAGCCACAAAATTTTGCAGTCATAGGCTATGTTGTAAGGCGAAATTTTAACCCTGCGTGTTCCAATTCACCAAACAATTTTGCCCCTATCTACATAATGAGGGAAAAAAGTGAAAGGAAAAGTGTTGGAGGCGTCGCAGTTACAGCCACAAAATTTTGCACAGTCACACGTCTGGACCCTGAGAGCGTCATAGGCTATGTTGTGAGGTGAAATTTTAACCCCGCGCTTTTCAATTCACCAAACAATTTTGACCCTATCTACATAATGGGGAAAAAATGAAAGGAAAAGTGTAGGAGGCAAATTGACAGCTGCCAGATGTGAACAAGGGGGACTTAAAGAATGAGAGCGATGGCGCCAAAGAGTATATACCGTACAGTTGCTAAGGTGGGGCCCCGACATGGGATACTCACCACACAGGGGATATGAACACACACAAAATGCGCCACACACTACCACGTGCTTGAACACATATTACCCTCAGCACACATTTCACCACAAATACACCAACCTCGCCACATAAAAGTCGAAACACAAAAGTCGCCACTCAAAACTCGCCACGCGCAGAACTCGCCACATGCAAAAACTAGGCTCTTGCAAAACTCACCTCATGGAAAACTCGCCACACGCAAAACTTGCACACGCGGAAAAATTGCCACATGCACAAAAGTTGCGACACATGCAAAAGTTGCCTCACACAAAACTTGCACATACTCAAAAGGCACCACACACAAAACTCGCCACGCGCAAAACTTGCTGCACACAACTTGCTACACTAACCTGTCACATGCAACTCGACACACAAAAAGTTGCTACACGCATGTTGCCACACAAAACTCATCTCACAAAAGTCGCTACATGCATGTCGCCACACGCAACTCAACACACACAACTTGACAAACGAAACTCGCCCTAAAACACACACAAGTCTGGTATTATCCGTCAAAAATAAAAATCTGATTAATAAGCAGACAAACTACAACAAATGTACCATATAGGAAATACGGCAGCTGTCAGTCACATGACCTGTCTATTATGTGTATGTGTGAGCTAATATATACTGCCAGGGGGAGGGCTTCCTGTTGGCTGGGGATTTATCAGGCTGCCAATTTAGCTTACAAATACTGAGGTAAAAATACTGAGCAAATAACGTGTGAACGAGGTCTAATACAGGAGGAGATGACACATAGATATATACTATATACAGGAGGAGATGACACACAGGTATATACTATATAGAGGAGGAGATGACATGCAGGTACATATATATACAGGAGGAGATGACATACAGGTATATACTATATACAGGAGGAGATGACATACAGGTATATGCTATACAGGTCCTTCTCAAAAAATTAGCATATAGTGTTAAATTTCATTATTTACCATAATGTAATGATTACAATTAAACTTTCATATATTATAGATTCATTATCCACCAACTGAAATTTGTCAGGTCTTTTATTGTTTTAATACTGATGATTTTGGCATACAACTCCTGATAACCCAAAAACCTGTCTCAATAAATTAGCATATCAAGAAAAGGTTCTCTAAACGACCTATTACCCTAATCTTCTGAATCAACTAATTAACTCTAAACACATGCAAAAGATACCTGAGGCTTTTATAAACTCCCTGCCTGGTTCATTACTCAAAACCCCCATCATGGGTAAGACTAGCGACCTGACAGATGTCAAGAAGGCCATCATTGACACCCTCAAGCAAGAGGGTAAGACCCAGAAAGAAATTTCTCAACAAATAGGCTGTTCCCAGAGTGCTGTATCAAGGCACCTCAATGGTAAGTCTGTTGGAAGGAAACAATGTGGAAGAAAACGCTGTACAACGAGAAGAGGAGACCGGACCCTGAGGAAGATTGTGGAGAAGGACCGATTCCAGACCTTGGGGAACCTGAGGAAGCAGTGGACTGAGTCTGGTGTGGAAACATCCAGAGCCACCGTGCACAGGCGTGTGCAGGAAATGGGCTACAGGTGCCGCATTCCCCAGGTAAAGCCACTTTTGAACCATAAACAGCGGCAGAGGCGCCTGACCTGGGCTACAGAGAAGCAGCACTGGACTGTTGCTAAGTGGTCCCAAGTACTTTTTTCTGATGAAAGCAAATTTTGCATGTCATTCGGAAATCAAGGTGCCAGAGTCTGGAGGAAGACTGGGGAGAAGGAAATGCCAAAATGCCTGAAGTCCAGTGTCAAGTACCCACAGTCAGTGATGGTGTGGGGTGCCATGTCAGCTGCTGGTGTTGGTCCACTGTGTTTCATCAAGGGCAGGGTCAATGCAGCTAGCTATCAGGAGATTTTGGAGCACTTCATGCTTCCATCGGCTGAAATGCTTTATGGAGATAAAAAAACCACTGGTAAATGGTTTATTGACCATGGTATTACTGTGCTCAATTGGCCTGCCAACTCTCCTGACCTGAACCCCATAGAGAATCTGTGGGATATTGTGAAGAGAAAGTTGAGAGACGCAAGACCCAACACTCTGGATGAGCTTAAGGCCGCTATTGAAGCATCCTGGGCCTCCATAACATCTCAGCAGTGTCACAGGCTGATTGCCTCCATGCCACGCCGCATTGAAGCAGTCATTTCTGCCAAAGGATTCCCGACCAAGTATTGAGTGCATAACTGAACATTATTATTTGTTGGTTTTTTTGTTTGTTATTAAAAAACACTTTTATTTGATTGGATGGGTGAAATATGCTAATTTATTGAGACAGGTTTTTTGGGTTATCAGGAGTTGTATGCCAAAATCATCAGTATTAAAACAATAAAAGACCTGACAAATTTCAGTTGGTGGATAATGAATCTATAATATATGAAAGTTTAATTGTAATCATTACATTATGGTAAATAATGAAATTTAACACTATATGCTAATTTTTTTAGAAGGACCTGTATATAGAAGATGACATGCAGGTATATACTATATACCGGAGGAGATGACACACAGATATATACTATATACAGGGGAGATGACACACAGGTATATACTATATACAGGAGGAGATGACATACCGGTATATACTATATATAGAAGATGACATGCAGGTATATACTATATACAGGAGGAGATGACACACAGATATATACTATATACAGGGGAGATGACACACAGGTATATACTATATACAGGAGGAGATGACATACAGGTATATACTATATATAGGGGAGATGACACACAGCAGGTATATACTATATACAGGGGAGATGACATACAGGTATATACTATATGCAGGAGATGACATACATATGTATACTATATATAAGGGAGATGACAAACATGTATATACTGAGGTGATGAGGTGAAAATGAGGTGTGAGGTGAAAATGAAAAGGTGTGAGTGCAAAATGAGAGGAGTGAGGAAAAATAGTGGAGTGATCAGGAAATGACAGATGTGAGGTTGAAATGACAAGTGTTAGGGGGGAATGAGAGGAGTGAGGGGGAAAATGAGAGATGTGAGGGGGAAAATGAGAGATGTGATTGGGAAAATGAGAGGCGTGATGGGAAAATAAGAGAAGTGAGGTGCTATAACTAACCACAGATATTTACTATGCCCAGGCAACGCCGGGCTCTTCAGCTAGTAACATTATATAAACCGTCCCAACACGTAGTGTGCTGAAGGTAACTATCCTGGTTTCACATCACTAGCGCCATCATGCGTAGTGACAAGTATCTGTTCTCCAACACTTCATCCATGACTCTGCACACTACATATATTCGGGCTGAGTGGTGGCATTTCCTGTTTTTGGATGTAGTGACACTTTTCTTTCATGTGGAGACCATTCAGTCCCCTTTGACTATTGGCTTACGTGGACAAGTTCAGAGAGTACGTCTGCAGCTTTCCTGGATTTCTTGTGATGTTCTACACATAGGAGTTGTAAATTGCCTGCCTGCAGGGACGTAGGAAGTACGGCTCCATTCACTGCCGTCAAGCAGGAGTGTTGAATTAGTCAGTGTCCCCTGACTCCCTTCCGCTGTGTAAACAGTGCACAAAATGTGACCTGACCAGTGCGACCTGCTCTGTCACTTCCTGCCTCTCTGCTCCTGTTCTGCTCTCCTGGGGCATGACGTGGTGTACCTGTCCTCAGGAGCTCTCCCTAGGGTTGGTGACTATTCCTTGCTCCTAGCTAGCAAATGTCCCTGAGCTTTTCCTATGGTTGGTGACGACTTCTAGCTAGCGAAGTCCCTATTCCCAGGTGCTCTCCCTAGTGGTGTTGACAACCCCTCGCTCCTAGCTAGCGAGCTTCCCTGTGACCAGGAGTTCTCCCTAGGGTTGATGATGACTCCTCGCTGCTAGCTAGTGAGCTTCCCTGTGACCTGGAGCTCTCCTTGTTGCTGCTGGCTAGTTGTCATGCTTGCTTGTCCTGGGTGTTAGGGACTGATTCTTTGCCTCTGGCTAGCTGTTGTCCAGGCCTCAGGATTTAACACTTGAGGGGTGGAACCTGTCGCTCCTAGCTAGCTTTCAACCCTGTCACCAGGAACTGAACCTAGGAAGGTGGGTGTTGAAGACCTGTTACTCCTAATATCTGGGGAGCGTCCCTGTCTTTGCGTGTGCCTCTATTTACATGCTGCAACTGGATGCTGACAAAACAGCCGTATGACGGCTCTCTTTGGCTGAAGTACACATGTAAGATATGCATATGGTGCACTTGTGAATGTGTTAAATCGCCAGTCATTTTGACATATAAAAACGACATTTGTGAAATACCTGGTTATTGTATCCCAGGATTGTTTGGTTGAATAAAATATCCCTATAACCAGACAAATACTATAGGGGTTAAGATTGTAGTCTTTTGTTCACTGAGGTGTTGGTTGGTTTTATTGTAGTTTTAAATGGTAACAGTAAAAGTTTTATTCCACTTGCTATTTACAACATAGCTAATGAGTGTCCCAGTCCCCAATAAATCGCCCTGTGGAGAGACCCTATTGCTCACAGCTACTTCCTGGGGTGGAGAGGTGACCAGTTGATCCTAGCTAGCTGTTGTCCCAGTCCTTGGGAGCTTGCTCGGTGCAGGGGTGGGGGACGGTTAGGGGTGACCTGTTGCTTTTAGCTGTCATTCCTATCCTCAGGAGCTCTCCTTAGAGAGGGGTGACAGCCAATTGATCCTACCTCGAGTTTCCCAGTCCCCAAATCTCACCCTGCGGGGTGAGCCATCATTTCTAGCTAGCTGTCGTCCCTTTCTTCTGGAGCTCACCCTGGTGGGAGACCTGTCTCTCCTGGCTAGCTATCGTTCCTGCCCCAGGAGCTTGCCCTAGGGGGGTGATTTGTCACTCACAGCCATTAAGGGGCATTTTGCCTGGCGCTGGCCTGAGGAAGGGTGATCTTTCTCTCCTGGCAAGCTTTCATCTTAGCCCTCTGGAGCTCGTTCTGAGGGTGTGATCTTTCGCTCCTGACTAGCTTTTGTCTCTGCCCTCAGAAGCTCACTCTAGGGCTGTGATCCATCGGTCCTGGCTAGCTTTTGTCCCTGCCCACTTGAGTATGCCCCGAGAGAGTGATGCCCCGGGGAACTGATTGATCTGTGTCTCCGGGCTAGCTTTCATCCCTGCCCTCAGTAGCTCACTCTTGGGGTGTTATCTGTCACTCCTGGCTAGCTTTTTGTACCTGTGCAAAAGAGGCTGGCCCCGGGGAAGGTGTGATCAGTTGATCTTGGCTAGTTTTTGTCCCTGCACTGAGGAGCTCACTCTTGGGGTGTGATCCCTTGCTCCTGTCTAACTATTGTCCCTGCCCCCAGGATAATGCCACGGGGGGGGGGGGGTGCTATTGGTTTCTCCTGGCTAACTTTCATCCCTGCCCTCAGGAACTCACTCTGGGGGTGTGATCCTTCGCTCCTGGCTAGCTTTCGTCCCTGCCCTGGAGCTCATTCTGGGGGTGTGATCCGTCGCTTCTGTCTAGCTTTTTGTCCCTGCCCCCAGGAGCATGCCCTGGGGGCAGGGTGATGATCTGTGTTTCCAGGCTAGCTTTCGTCCCTGCCCTCGGGAACTCACACTGGGGAGTGTGACCTGTCGCTCCTGGCTAGCCTTTGTCCCTGTCTCTATGAGCATGCCGCAGAGTGGTATTGATCTGTGTCTCCTGGTTCACTTTTGTACCTGTCCTCAGGAGCATGCTGCAGGGGGGGGGATGATCTGTTGCTTCTTGCAAGCTTTCTTCCCTGCCCTCAGGAGCTCACTCTAGGGTGTGTGACCCATCGCTCCTGGATAGCTGTCGTCCCTGCCCCCAGGAGCATGCCCCGCAGTGGGCGATCTTTCTCCTGGATAGCTTTTCCCCCTACCCCCAGGAGCTCGCTCTGGGGCTGTTATCCATCGCTCCTGGCTCGCTTTTGTCGCTGTCCCCAGAAGCACGCCCCAGGGAGATGATCTGTTGCTTCTGCCTAGCTGTCGTCCCTGTCCTCAGGAGCTCACTCTGGGGGGGGAGGTGATCTGTTGTTCCTGGATAGCTTTTGTCCCTGCCCTCAGGAACTCACTCTGGGGGGTTGATCTGTCACTCTCGGCTGTTTCATCCATGTCCACAGGAGCATGCCTTGGTTGGGTGATCCATCACTCCTGGATAGCTTTCTTCTCTGCCTCCAGGAGCATACCCCAAGGTGAAGAGGGGGGGGGGGGATCGGTTTCTCCTAGATAGCTTTCGCCCCTGCCCTCAGGAGCTCACTCTGGGGGGGTGATCTGTCGCTCCTGGCTAGGTTTTGTCCCTGCTGTTTTTAGTGGACCTGCTGTTAAGCTCATGGCTTCTTCTTTCCTCAGGTGCTGCAGTGCTGGGCGACGAAGAGAAGCGCGTGAAGGAAGGAGACAGTAAGTACCCTGTTGTACATGCTGAGCTGCCTACCACCATGTGCATTGTCCCCGTGCTGATTGTGTGCTTTCTCTGCAGATGTGGAGTTCGCCTGTAATTATCCCCCTTCTTATAAGGATCCACGCATTGAGTGGAAGTTTATTTCCGGGCAAGACATCACCTTGATCTACTACAATGGCGCGCTGACTGGTGCGTGCTCATACAATGTTCACATGAGACATTCTCTGGGGGAATGATTGTTATAGTAGTACTGTCAGTTTCCCAGGTCCTGTGCAAGTAATCGCTGCTTCCTCTAGTCTCCTATGCAGGTCGCGCTTTGTTTTACCTACAAGGACTGACGCTTAAGAGCGTGACCCGGAAAGATGCGGGGAACTATGTGTGTGAGGCGACAGACAGCTCCTCAGGAAAACCCGTAGTCAAGGAGCTCTCAACAACGCTGGTGGTCCTGGGTAAGGGGGATTATGGGACCTGACTGATCCTCTTCTTTCCCCAGCACTGCATCTAACATATTTTCTTTTTAGTTCCCCCATCTGTGCCCATCGCTCAAGTACCCACATCTGTGACCATTGGCAGCTCCACTACCCTGTACTGCGTGGAGAACGATGCCGCACCTCGCCCCACATTCAGCTGGTACAAGAACAAGATCAAAATGCCTGAAGACCCCAAGAGCAGTCCCACTTTCCAGAACTCCACCTACATCATGGACCCCGTAACTGGACAGCTGGTAACAATCCTCCACTGAATGAGCCATTGGTGGAATCCCATAGTGATCACTAGATCTCCCCTGTTCTCCTAGATTTCTGATGATCCCCAAAGTTGTGCTGGATCCCCCCTCTCTATATTAGATCTCTCTTGTGCTGCTCCTACTGTATATCTAATGATCCCCACAATCGTGCTTGATTCCCTATCTCCATACAAGATCTCTCCTGTACTGCTCCTAGATCTGTGATCCCCACAGTCCTGCTATATCCCCCATATCTGTACAAGATCTTTTCTGTACTGCCCCTAGATCTGTGATGATCCCCACAGCCATTCTGAATCCCCCATCTCCATACTAGATGTTTCTTGTGCTGCTCATAGGTCGCTAAAATAATTCCTCCTCTCTGCACCAGATCTCTTCTCTTGTTTAAGTGAGCACTACTGATCAGGTATTACAATTTTTCTTATTCATCAGACTTTTAACCCAGTGACGAAGGCGGACTCTGGTGAATATTCCTGTGAGGCCACCAATGATCAGGGCCGGCAGTCATCTGCAACAGTCACCATGGAGGCTTGTGAGTAAGCTGGGGGTCCGCTGCCTGGTGGTGCGGTCGGGAGAGAGGCCAGCTGTCCGGCTCGGTGGTGTGGTCAGGAGGGAGGCCAGCTGCCCGGCTTGGTGGTGGGGTCGGGAGGGAGGCTCGATGCTGGGCTCGGTGGTGGGGTCGGGAGGGAGGCCCGCTGCCCTGCTCGATGGTGGGGTCAGGAGGGAGGCCCGCTGCCCGGCTCGGTGGTAGGTCGGGGGGGAGGCCCGCTGCCAGGGTCGCTGGTGGGTTGGGGGAAGGCCCACTACCTGGCTTGGTGGTGGGTTCAGGGGAAGGCCCACTGCCCGGCTTGGTGGTTGAGACGGAGGAGGCCTGCTGTCTGGCTTGATGGTGGTGTCGAGGAAACGCTCACTGCCCTGCCCGGTGGTGGGATTGTGGGAGGCCGGTGGGTGGGTGGGTCAAGGGGAGGTCCGCTGCTTGGTGGTGGGGTCGGAGACCCTGCTGCCTCCTTTTACTTCAGTGACGGGCTGAGTGATCCTCTTACAGATGAGAAGAACGTGGGTGGCATCGTGGCCGCAGTCATCATCGTCCTTCTTATCCTGGCTCTGATCGGATTCGGAGTGTGGTTTGCGTACAGCCGCGGATACATTGGCAGTGAGTTCCTTTCTGGCTTCTGGTGGGGGTTATTTGCCATCAGGGGGTACACTGTTTAATTTCTGTTATCTACTTCTATTTCAGAGAAAACCAAGTAAGTGAAGAGATGTCCCCATGACTGCACCTCCCCTGGAGTGGCCTGGACACAATGTCTGTTGTCATTGTGTCTGATTTTCTTTTTCCCTTTAATTTTTTTGCAGCAAAAAAGTGATCTATAGCCAACCATCTGAGACGCGCAGTGATGTGAGTATGAGGGGCCATGTGAGGGGACTTCAGGCCACGTCATGTGGAATATCAGGCGGTTATGTCGTGATGGCCACGCTGCGTATTATATGAGGCTGTCGTGTGATGAAAGAGATGGATGTGCTCTGTGTTTGCTGTGTCCTGCCTCTGTGTGTGGCTCCAGCTCAGTAATCGGAGTCACTGCCTCACTCCTGTGTGTGTCTAGCTCAGTCCTCGGGATCACAGCCTCCCTCCTGTGTCTCTAGCTCAGTCCTCGGATTTACAACCTTCCTCCTGTGTGTGTCTCTAGCTCTGTCCTCGAGGTCACAGCCTCCTCCCTCCTGTGTGTGTTTCTAGCTCAGTCCTCGGAGTCACAGCCTCTGTCTTCTGTGTCTCTAGGTCAGTCCTCGGGGTCACAGCCTCCCTCCTCTGTGTGTGTCTCTAGCTCCGTCCTTTGGGTCACAGCCTCCTGTGTATGTCTCTAGCTCAGTCCTCAGAGTCACAGCCTCCATCTTGTCTCTCTAACTCGGTCCTCGGGGTCACAGCCTCCCTCCTGTGTGTGTCTAGCTCCGTCTTCGGGATCACAGCCTCCCTCCTGTGTCTCTAGCTCAGTCCTCGGATTTACAACCTTCCTCCTGTGTGTGTCTCTAGCTCTGTCCTCGAGGTCACAGCCTCCTCCCTCCTGTGTGTGTTTCTAGCTCAGTCCTCGGAGTCACAGCCTCTGTCTTCTGTGTCTCTAGGTCAGTCCTCGGGGTCACAGCCTCCCTCCTCTGTGTGTGTCTCTAGCTCCGTCCTTTGGGTCACAGCCTCCTGTGTGTGTCTCTAGCTCAGTCCTCGGAGTCACAGCCTCCATCTTGTCTCTCTAACTCGGTCCTCGTGGTCACAGCCTCCCTCCTGTGTGTGTCTAGCTCCGTCTTCGGGGTCACAACCTCCCTCCTGTGTGTCTCTAGCTCAGTCCTCTGAGTCACAGCCACCCCTCTCCTGTGTGTGTTTCTAGCTCCGTCCTCAGGGTCACAGCCTCCCTCCTGCATTTTCAGCCCAGTCCTTGGGGTCACAGCCTCCACCTTGTGTTAGAATCTAAACCTTTTTTTTTTCCTGTCTTTGTAGAAGAACTTCCAGCAGACGTCATCGTTTGTGGTGTGACCGCCCCCTGCCTGCGGCTGCCTGAACAGTCCTGTTATTTATCGTCCCCTCTGTCAGGTGTGCGGTGCCCGGCGTGTAGTGGTGGCGCCTCCTGCTGACGTTTGCACTACTCTGCTGTGCGCCTCCAGCATCTCCTCTGCTTTCCTCCTGTGTCTCATCCTCGTGAAATGAACTTGTACTAAAACTTTGGAGCAGCCACTAGAGGGCCCTGGACATGGCTTGGAGGGTGTTTTTTTTTTGTTTGTTTGTTTTTTTTTTTCTTGTTATGGCTGGTAGTGGTTTGTGGTAAGGATCCCTCTGTCGGCAAAAGGGGGGTTGGGAGGATGTCTAGGTGTGGGAGGTGGTCAGGTCTGGGCGTTTTACATTTTCTTACTTCCAAGATGTTTTTATTTTGTGTTTTTGTATCGGTTTTTAATTGATTTCTAGGAATGAATTAAATAAAGCCAGAACCTGACTGTCAGCTATGTCATATGGTTCTTTTGGGGAAGGTGGGGGTAAGAGTGCTGCTTTTTGGGTTAGCTGGTCCGACCTCTGAGGAGGATCCTCAACTGAGCAGCGATCTGCACAGGTTGCTTCAGAGCATGTGTGTGATAACAGGGAGCAATAGCCTGCAGCATGGTAGTGTACTACTGCTATGCCTGGTTCTGTGGAGCTAACAATCCTGGAGAGCTAGTGTCTGGCGCTGGCAGTGACCTCTGATTATAAAATCGACTGACCCAGTGGGATTTCTGCATTAATAGGTTTAATGTCCTAATTGTAGTTGTGTCCCTATAATCAGCTGTGACGCGTACATTCATGAATAAAGTGCAGGTTAGTACACACAGGAAGGTTCCTCTAACTCCTCCGTCTGTAGCAGCTCTAGTTTTCTCATGTCCACAGTGTGTCTTTGGATCTCCACATGTTCTCCGTCTGTCTGCAAGTCTCTGGATTTCCACGTGTCCTCTGCCCTTCTTCACGTCTCTGGATCTCCACATGTCCGCTCTGTCTGCAAGTCTATGGATCTCCACATGTCCTCCATCTGTCTACAAGTCTATGGATCTCCACATGTCCTCCATCTGTCTACAAGTCTATGGATATCCACATCCTCCATCTGTCTGCAAGTCTATGGATCTCCACGAGTTCTCTGTCCGTCTTCACGACTCTGGATCTCCACATGTCTTCCGTCCGTCTGCACGTCTCTAGATCTCCATGTCCTCTGTCTTCATGTCTCTAGATCTCCACATGTCCTCAGTCTGTCTGCATGTCTCTGAACCTCAACTTGTCCTCTTGTCTGTCTACAAGTCTCTGGATCTTCACATGTCCTCCATCTATCGGCATGTCTCTGGATCTCCATGTGTCCGTCATCCATCAGCAAATCTCTGAATCTCCTCGTGTTCTCTGTACATCTAAAGCCCCCGTCACACATAGCGAGATCGCTAGCGAGATCGCTGCTGAGTCACAAGTTTTGTGACGCAACAGCGACCTCAGTAGCGATCTCGCTATGTGTGACACGTAGCAGCGACCAGGCCCCTGCTGTGAGATCGCTGGTCGTGTCGGAATGGCCTGGACCATTTTTTGATCGTTGAGGTCCTGCTGGGTAGCACACATCGCTGTGTTTGACACCTTACCAACGACCTCGTTGACAGGACGTCCCATTGAACCGTCATGAAATAGCATCGTTGTACAGGTCGCCGCATCGCTGCTGCGTCGTTGGGGAGATCGCACTGTGTCACATCTCACCAGCGACCACATAGCGACGCAGCAACGATCCCTGACAGGTCATATCGTTGTCGGGATCGCTTAAGCGTCGCTATGTGTGACGGGGCCTTTAGTCTATGGATCCCATTCTGTCCTCCATTTATCTCTGCTTCCTGGATCTCCACGTGCCCTCTGTATATCTACAAGTTTATGGGTCCTTTTGTGACCTCTGTCCATTTGCAAGGCTATGGATCCTTCTGTGTCTTGTTTGTCTACAAGCCAATATATATGATGTCCCCCACCTGTATCCTCTCATGTCCTCGCTCTATAAATCTCCTGTCTGCCAGAGGTTTCCTTGTCCTCTGTCTGTAGATCTTCTCATCTCCTGTGGTTTGTGTACATTCCCTCTTATGCAAGCCCCCCCTCCCCGCCGCCAGGTTGTCTGTAGCTTCTCTGGCTAGACTGTGGCTCTGGACATCCTCTCATGGTCTTGCACCAGAATATGATTGAGGTGGTGTGAAGTGGCAGAATGTATAAATCTGCCCTCTCTTGCCTCGATAGGAGCAGGGTATGATTGAGAGACAATGATTTACTGAAGATGGATACACAGTGGAGAGCACCCCACTCATAATGTGGGACCTGCTGCTGACACTACAGTTTCTTCAGCTCCTGGACTACAGGACGAGTTTTTGTCATTGTCTGGTACCTGCAGAAACATTCACCTGGTGGACTTTCTATCTGTTCCTAGAAGGTATTAAGAAATAAGGCAGTGCATAGCAACCATGTCTCTACTACAGAATGAAAGAGTGCCCCTCTGAGCTTCTAGGCATCAGACATTGCTGATGCGGACACTTAGTGGACTCCCGTCTTTTTCAGATTTATCCCTGAATGATTCTTCCAATTTCAGTTTCTCAGGGTCTCCAAAACGGACAGTTTCGTGGAAGCAACAGGGTGGAGATACTTTAAGGACCTGATCAAACAAACTGAAGTCGGCCACATATTTTCCACTGGAAGACAGTGAAATGATAGGGCTGAATTCGTAACCCCAGAGGATCTCCTCAGGAAGGTAAGATGTGCGCACCTGGCATGTAGCACTTGTAGGTTCCACTGTCCCACTGAGAATGACAACCAGCTCGAAGTCTCCTTCTCCAGAGCGAATGGCAACATCTCTCAGTGGACTTGACTCATCCACCACGTGATAGAAGGTTAGTGGTAGAATTAAGAAGGGACTGTCGGATGAGGTGTCCACTTGAAATTCCACATTGATCTGGTTGAGGTGAACGTTCTCGCCCTCCTTGGTGACCTGTGTCTGGAGAAGCTTTCCAGTCACTTGGCATCCGATCAGTAGACTTCTGCGCATATTGGCCACTCGAATCATCAGACATAGCTTGCCTTCATGTTGAGCCACTACAGCATTTTGACTGAATTTGATGGTTTCTGCCCTTTTCTTTGGACGAGCAATTTTTGCCAAGAAGGTTCCAGTAATGAAAATTTCTAGGATTGTAGTGAGAACCAGTTGAGTGATGAGCAGCACAATGGCCAAGGGGCACTCTTCACTGATGTAACGAAAGCCATAACCAATGGTTGTCTGTGACTCCAGGGAGAAGAGAAAAGCTCCTGTCAGTGTGTGTACCTGCATGACACAAGGCGTGTGGTTTGCTGGTGCATTAAATTCCAGCAGATCACCATGGACTAAAGCCACCAAGTACCAGATGACTCCAAAAATGAACCAGGTTCCTGCAAATGTTGCGGAGAATAAAAGCAACTTGTATCTCCACTGCATGTCAATGAACGTAGTCCACAGATCCTTGAGGTAGAGGAAGCTCTTGTCAGAGATGTGGTCTATGCGCACATTGCTTCGTCCGTCCTTCGTCATCACACGTCTCCTTCTCAAGCTTGAGCCAATTAGGGGCCGACTGTCTGTCTGTGTGGTCTGGCTGTAGTAGACTTTCACTGGAGAAGTCATCTATGAATGGCAGAAAACAAAGAACCATTAGCAGGAATTATGGTGACCTCTGAAGATGGCATAGAAAGCTTAGTGGAGACTGGACAGTGTTAGTTGTGGGGTCTGAACTCTGGCTATACAGCTAAAGCTAGGAACAATATAGGGGAGATCAAATGCTGGAGCTTCATATCTGTAATACTATTTATACTATTTAGGGACACAGTTTGTCCTGTTTTGGATTGGGCTACCTTCCGTCAGGCACTGAAGTCATGGTTTTGCTGCTTTCATACCCCTTCCTCACATGGAGGAGCTACCATGAACCCTTACTCCTGGACACAGGACTACTGGATTGTTCTGATGAAGCCGGGGCTGAGAAGAGGCTATGAAATGTAATCGAACCTACACTTCTGGCTAATTCTTATACTTGGCCCCATGCATCTGTAATGTCTGGGTACAATCACCTTGCAGATGAGCCTGGTCCAATTTGGGGAATGACTTGCTCTTCTAATGGCATTAGAGAGCCCAGTGTGGCGTTGAGCCCTATTCTATAGTCTAACGGCTACAAAGTTCATAATTTCTGAACCCTTCCTTACATACTAAGGGACATCAATAACCAGGTCTGAAGCAGAAACGCTTGCTTCACAACGTGTCTGGTCTATAGGGTGAAGTATTTCCTGTTGTGTTCTACTGTACAACTATATGCCATTTGTCAGCAATTGGTCAAAAAGCACCTTCATCTGAAGGTTGTTACACTGATAATCATAGTCAACATGCTACCAAGCCTACATGGATCTCCACAGTGTGGACAGGTGCCAAGTCCTGCTGGAGAATGAAATTTCCATCTCCAAAAAGCTTGTCGGCAGAGGGAAGCATGAAGTGCTGTAAAATTTCCTGGTAGACGGCTGCCCTGACTTTAGTCTTGATAAAACACAGTGGACCTACACCAGCAGATGACATGGCTCCCAAAACCATCATTGATTGTGGAAACTTCACACTAGACTTCAAGCAGCTTGGATTGTTAGTCTTTCCACTCTTCCTCCAGACTCTGGAACCTTGATTTCCAAGGTCTAGTGTGAAGTATCCACAATCAATGATGGTTTCGGGAGCAATGTCATCGGGTGTAGGTCCATTGTGTTTTATCAAGACTTAAAGGGACTCTGTCACCTGAATTTGGTAGGACTGGTTTTGGGTCATATGGGCGGTGTTTTCAGGTGTTTGATTCACCCTTTCCTTACCTGCTGGCTGCAATATTGGATTGAAGTTCATTCTCTGTCCTCCATAGTACACGCCTGCGCAAAGCAATCTTGCCTTGTGCAGGCGTGTACTATGGAGGACAGAGAATGAACTTCAATCCAATATTGCATGCAGCCAGCAGGTAAGGAAATTGTGAATCAAACACCCGAAAACTCCGCCCATATGACCCAAAACCAGTCCCGTCAAATTCAGGTGACAGAGTCCCTTTAAGTCAGGGCAGCCGTCTACCAGGAAATTTTACAGCACTTCTTGCTTCCCTCTGCCGAAAAGCTTTTTGGAGATGGAAATTTAATTCTCCAGCAGGTCTTGGCACCTGTCCCCACTGCCAAAAGTACCAATTCCTGGTTTAAAAACAACAGTATCACTGCTTGATTGGCCAGCAAACTTGTCTGACCTAAACCCCATAGAGAATCACCAGACCCAACAATGCAGACAAACTGAAGGCTGCTATCAAAGCAACCTGGGCTTCCATAACACCTCAGCAGTGCCACAGGCTGATCCCGTCCATGCTATGCTGCATTGATGCAGTAATTGCTGCAAAAGGAACCCCAACCAAGTATTGAGTGCATTTACTGAACATACAGTACTGTAAGCCAACTGTTCGGATTTTAAAATCATTTTTTCAAGCTGGTGTTCTAAAGTATTTGAATTTACTGAGACAATGACTTTTGGGTTTTCATTGGCTGTAAGCCATAATCATCAACATTAACAGAAATAAACACGTGAAATAGTCATTACAAACAGAATGACCTATCTAATGAGTTTCACTTTTTGTATTGAAGAACTGAAATAAATTAACTTTTTGATGATATTCTAATTTTGTGAGATGCACCTGTATGTAAGCACCACACCTGCAGAAATTATATCTCGAACTTTTATGTGAGCATGCTGCAGCCATGACAGGGTTGAAGCTTTTAGAACGGGCTACTGGTGGGTGTGAAAGCCCACATAACTACTTATGCATTCACTTCACCTAAACTAAAGCCAAAATAGTGAAGCCCTGAATTGTAGTACATGGTCCTGATTTATTATAGACCATTCCTAGAGTAACCAAACACATCAGTCTACAGTGCCCTGCATCAAAGGTCCGTACAATGTTCTGCCACTTAATCTTATATCATCTTCACCCACCACCGAGTGCCCTAGGGCCCTGCTGTCAGATTTCCAGATGTGAGCCAATGAATCCTCAAGCTAATGGTGACTGCATAGCTCCAGTTACACCTGTGGCAGAAGCTATTAGATATGAATATGTCTGCGCAGTCTCATAGTTCCTGAAGTTTCCAAGCCAGAACCCCACAAACAGTATGATCATCAATTTGTACGTCCGTCTGAGAAAATAAACCTGTCCCAATTTGAAAGATGCATCCTACAATTTAATAAGACCAGCCTTGCCAAGGTGTGAGCAGCCTCAGAACTATAGTCTGTAAATGCTCCCTCAAGATTGCAATTACTGCTGCTGAAGAGCTAGATGATCTGATCAGTTGTCTCTGCCTATAGTCCACCATGTGCATAAAGAGACTGATCTGCCCGTATGGACAATCCATTGATGATCTTCATAGCTGTTTGGAAGAGACTAGAACAACAATTTGGCAGGCCTGATGCCATAGGGAATTTGCTGTTCAAGCAAATGAAAGATTTTGCAAGTGTGTCTTGTAAGGACCAAGAGCTCCATGACCTACTCTTACTGCAGGAGCTATCCGAAGTAGACTCTAACCAGACTAGTAGACTCTAACTAGACTAGAGAAACCACAGCAGTCCAGTGTCTGTGAAATAGACTGATGTCTCAAACCCACAAGCAACCAGGATTAAGATTTTCAATTGCCTATGTTCCTATTCCTAAAAAGCCACATCCAATCAAGACTTGCATTGACTTCAGAATGAATGCAAATGGATTTTAATGAAATGTCGTACATTTCATAAATGGCACTTTGGTACAGACTGTAAAACTATTAAGTGCATGGAGTGCAGTTGTGAGAACCATGTGTCATCCTGCCATTCCTGCGTATACATAAGATACGCCTGCAAATCCATGGAATACAAAGTGCTATGTTTGGCCAAACCTTGATCTAAGTTGGGTTATAGTAGGCCACGTCTATAGATAAATGAGGAGTTCCAGGTCAGCTTCTTATCTTTAAGATTCATCTTACCAAGAGGTGGCAGCCTCGTCCATACCATTACTGGGAGAAAGAGAAGCTGAGCAACAAAGAGTCAGCCTGACCCCTAAGATTACATGGACATGTTCCTGTTGTGCGATGACAGCCTTGGGTTAAGTGTTCGACTGCACAAGTGTAGATGACAAGTTTGCATCTGAAAAAGACCATAAAGAATGCTTTCAAGATGATTGCAACAGTCATGTAAGCACTTATACCTCTTCATTCTCCCAGAACCAAATTGCCAAACTACAACAAGCAACCGCTAGACCTTTCTCTTTAATCCACAAGAGGGAAGGAGAGGTGGGATGAAGTTAGACTTCATATAGAATATATTTAATGTAGATGATGCAGAATCTGTCCAACCCCTACAGGAAGACGTATGCTGGTCCATTGCATGTTCTGCAGTGTATCACACTCTCAAGCCCATTGAAATCGGAATGGTGGTCAGTTCAAGTGCCTTGTATGAATGCGATTCTCAACAATCTGTTCTTCTCTGGCCATACCTTAACTTATAGTTGTGCTAATTTACTTTTTCTAGTATTGGCTGACCTCCAGAAAATGTTTATTGTCCTGGAAGACCAGACAAACTGCTTATGGTTGTGTCACAAGGACAATGATGTCCACAACAAAGTCCTGAAATACGAGATGAAGGAGCATATCTTCAGCAACAGCCCCTCTCGCATTGTAGGAATCTATGTACCAAGGACAACCCAGGAAGGTGAGAAGAGGCAGGAGCCCTTAAGTTGTGCAATCACTTGAAGCACCGCATTTCAGTGCGTGAGAATAGAAATATAAACTGCATAGTAATATAGCTCTGAAGCAAGCAGTGCACTGATTCAATCGTAGGAGATCGGGCCTGAGACAGAGCTGATAGACTTTAAGACCAGGCTTGTAGATGAAGAATACCAGAGAGCAAAGGAACGTGTGCAGGACGCTACAACAAAGGATACAGGGTCCCACAAGAAGGAAACCTGAGTATGCATCAGATTCCATAAACAGGGGCACTTAACAAAAGACTACAATATGTAAAGCAGATCAACGAAGCAAAAGATCAAAGCTCTTATCCAAGTGCCAATGACTTTGTCATTTCACCATTCTGGGTATCAGACATTTCAAGGCTGGCACATCAGCTCTGGAGTAACAAATCACATGACAACCGATCAGAAGATTTTTCACAGAACTTGACTTAAATGGCAAGTAACAATCTGTACTGCTGATGGAAGATGGTTAAATGTAGATGATAGCTGATATGGAGTCCTCATGTGCCCCAATAAAAATGGGCAGAATTTATCCATGTCAGTAAAAGATGTGTTGTATGTTTCCAGTGCAGAAGGAGGACTGTTACTGTAAAGCACATGACTGATAAATTACTCGCTGTAAAATTAACAGCTGACAGGTGTCCTATCATGGATGGCAAGGGATGATTGCTAATGCCAAAGCAGAGAACCACTTATATATGCTTGTTAACTTTTGAAGTCGTAACACCGAGAAAGAAAGGTCAATGAATTAAGCAAATCACAGGATTGATAACTATTAATCATAAATACATAATAAAAATAACTGAAGCAACATTTTCAAAACATCTCAATTTATTCATTTTTGCGAATGTGCATCGTGCAGAAATAAATGCACCTGCATCTGAATGCACTTGGGCACACAAATCATTAAGATCCATTGTTTACAGATCCCTTTGTAATTGACCACGAATAACGTCCCAGATATGCACGATGGGAGACAAGTCAGAAGATGCTGCAGGCCATGGTGGCACATTTAGACCACAAATGATTTTCACATAAGCACAAGCAACACTAGGCCTGTTGTTATTGTGTTGCGAAACAGAGAAAATGGTGTAGCTGAAGGGCAGAATGAAGCCTTGACTGAAATGATCAGATGTATGCTGACATATTGTGAACCACCTCAAAAATAATTTGTTGAAGTCACAACTTTTCCAACTGTTTCTCCAGAACGTCTAATAAAAACCCAACAGGAGCTATGGTACAGAATCGGAAACCTCAAAACAGACCACTGAAGTAACGCTGTTACTAATAATTACTAAGTGCCTGAAAGATAAAAGAATGGCATTAATGGAAATAAGAACAAACTGACTGATCAGACAATTTCTGAATAAATGATTTGAAGTCGACACAAACCAAAACACTACAAGTGATCACATACAACCAAATCGAGATACAGAACCAAAGCGTTCAACAAGAGAAAGTAAAGGTGAACCACCTGTACGTCTGGTATGAGATGCCCAGTTGTATGAACCCACAAAATACATCACAGGTTTCAGAAGAGGAAAGCCAATAAATGGATAAAGGCAGATATATAGAGGATGAAATTAAATCCTGGCAAAACACCCTTGAACATCTGGCACGCACACACATGGTAAAGGGTTACTCCAAAAAGCAAGCATATTGGTTAGAAGTTTTTTTTTTCTAGTCCTCCATGACGGCACCATAGGAGGATACCCCCCACCCTAATAGGGACAGGAAACAGGTCAAATAGCTCTCCAACCACCCCCCGCTTCCTCCAGTGTGTTTTTTTTCTTTCCCTATAGGGCATGAGGAGGTCCTCCCGAAGTGCGCTGTGGCTTCTAATTTTACATGTTTAAGCAGCTGAGTGATCGCTCCGGCCTTCCCCTCCTGTAAGCTGCTCCTGTCTCCCCTGAACACAGGACTTTCCACCTTTCTTGCACCTTTGGGTAAAGCAGGGCGGCATGAGTCGGGGCCTCTTTGATCTCCCTGGATATTCCGGTTGCATAGTGGATGGAACGCACCGCTGGAAGAACTCACTGGGGGATTCAGGAGCGCTTGACTACATCTGCGCTTGGCCGGAGGCATGAAATTTTGGTGTGTTCCTGGGTGGCGGGCACCATTGGATACCTGGGAACGCCTTCAGCTGCAGGCATTCGACAGACCAGAGAGGGGGAGAATTATCCTATCAGGATGGCACGCTGGGATCTCGGCTCCTACTTAAGGAGCCGAGATTGAAGAAACTACAAGGTAGGACCTTTGTTATGATGGAGGTTGATTGTGCTTCTTGCTCTGCATCTGCAGAACTCGGCACGGTCCCAAACCCATTAAGTAACTGGCTTTGGTGTCTCTTTATTTTTGGAGCAAGAATTCCCTATAGGGATTTATACTTATTGTTCTTCTCTCCTCTTTGTTTTAGAGAGACGAGTATCCTCCAAAAAGCAAAGACAAATTGTCCCATAAATGTGCCATCTGTCTTAAAATAAAAAAAAACAAAAAACTACCTTTCCACAAGAAACTCGTGTTAGAATTGCACAGACAAGCTTGTTAAAGAGGAACAGCCCTCTTTAATGGAACAGTCATCCTTGGCCTCAGTTTCCCAGTCCTTCACAGTAACACTTTCAGGGGCTTAAAAGAGGAAAATATCCATTGAAGACTATGACTGACTGTCAGGACGGTCCTGGATCCTTCTCTGAAGAGGCAAATCTGTTTTAGGGGCTGAACAGTCCTAAAACAGTAAAAAAAAAAAAATACGCTAATTTTTTGTCATTATATGGAGGAATGTCTGACGGCGATGAGAACCACTATGAATGTGGAGGAGGAAGGAATTGTTCAGGACAAAATGTTTGGTTGTCTCAAAACCCAAATGAAGCTAGTATTTCCTGTACATGAAAATGTACAAAAATTTATACTGGAGGAGTGGGAACCTCTGGAGAAGCGCTTAGTGACACCTACAGAGCTGAACGAAAGATTCCCACTTTAAGAGAAGATATCCAAATGCTGGACAGAAGTACCAAAAGTGGATATCCAAGTAGACCTTCGGGATGCGTACTTTCACATCCCCATTTAACTAACACATTGAAAATAACTAAGGTTTGTGGTGTCTCGGGAATGGCAGATACATCCTTATCAATTCAATGTCAGCACCCCAGGTGTTCACCAAAATAATGGCAGAATAGCGTCCATCCGGAATAAAGATGTGTTGTGCCTTACCTCGACGACCTTCTGCTCCTAGGGCAATCAGAAGCAATCGTTGAAGGCCACATACAAGAAGTCCTGCATCTTCTTACATCGCTGGGATGGTTAATTATCAGAAATCCAATTTGATTCCTTCCAACAAAAGAATCTTCTTAGGAATAATGTTCGATTCGCAAGACCAGATGTCTCGACTGCCAATGGAGAAAGAAATCCTGAGGCGGACCAAGATAACTTTGTGAGATCAGAAAAGAATATCCCTGAGGATGGCAATGTTATCAGCACTAGGTTCCGTGACTTCTTGCATCCCAGCGGTAGCTTGGGCACAGGTCCACATAAGTTTGCAACCCCACATTCTATCTTGCGGAGATGGTGCCTCGTGATCCCTAGGACGCACTACCCACTTACCAGACCGATTTAAGAGCATTCCTCAGCTGGTGTCTCAACCCGAAGAACCTGAGCAGAGGAGTTGTCTGGGATCAGAATCCCCTATCAACCATCACAACAGATGCCAGTTGGAAGAGGTTGGTGAGCCACAATCTCTAATGCCGCATTCCAGGAGATGTGGTCCCACGATATCAGTCTTCGCTCTTCCAACTTCAGAGAGTTGAAGACGGTACAGTAAGCACTGAAGGCTGCGGTGGACTTGATAAAGGGAACCCATATAAGAATTTACTCGGACTATATGACCGAAGTGGCTCGTCTAAGACATCAAGTTAGTAGCAGACAAAAAAAGCCTAGAAACAATTTCAGGCAGGATTTATGCTTGGGTAGAACAACATGTGTTCTCCCTGTCTGCTTTTCATCTAACGGTCTACCAATGTCCGAGCAGACTTCCTCAGCAAGAAGACTGTTTACTCAGGAGTATGGAGCTTAAATGGCAAAATATTTTGGGTGCTAACAGAGAAAAGGGGTCTCCTGGAACTAGATCTGCTACCTGTCAGAATACAAAAGCGGGCAAATGTTTTTTGCATCTAGAGAAAAGTATCTGCTGAGCAGTAGATGCATTCACTTCAAATTTGGATTACGCCTCGCCTTCATTTCTCCTACCAAAAACATTGTGGAAAATCAGGAGGGACAAAACAAGAAGAATACTAGTAGCACCTCATTGTTCAGGGCTCCAAACCAGCTTCTTCTTGGCCAATCTAAAAATAGATGGATTCTTCCACTAACCAGCAGGCTTCTCCACCAAGGGCTGATTTTTTTTCACCCAGATCCTCAAGCCTTACAGCTTGCAGACTGGCTTCTGAATCCAACATCCTGAAGGCTAGCGGTCTCTAGGATAAGGTGGTAAAGACACTTCAGAGAAGCCGAGAGAAGCAGGAAGCCAGTGACCAATTCCATTTACAACAAGATATGGAAGACCTTCATATCCTGGTGTGGCTATAACCACGCCGAATATCTTACACCCAAATGTGGTGCAAATCCTTGATTTTTTTTTTTACAGAGTGGGCTGAGGATAGGTCTAAAGACTACAGGTTGCAGCCCTGAGCTCATACTTCGATCGGAGTCTGACCGACCATCGCTGTGTAAGAAGATTTGATTGCAGCCTCCGGTCTGCAACTCGAGTTTCCAATTTGATCCCAGCCTCTGACCTGAACATAGTTCTCAAAGGCCTCACAATATCTCTATTTGAGCCTATAGAGGTTATAGACTTGGATATATTGTCTTGGAAAGCTGCTTTCCTAGTGTCTATCACGACAGCAAAGAGTATAGGTGATCTACAGTCCCTCTCAGAGAACGCTACTTAAGAACCTTAAATGACAGAATTATTTTGCACCTTGACCCATCCTTTTTGCATGATTGTAAATTGAATTAAGAAGGCAATATGTGGAGTTTATGAAAACCAAGTTGGTACCCCCCAGAAAGGTTTACAGCAAATTCCATTAGTACTGTATCAGTCTCAAGGGTGGATGTCATGCTGCTGCAGTGCAGTATAGCGCTGCCTCCACCAGGGGGAGCTTGAGAGGGAAGTGAGACTGCACACACAGAGTAGCAGCACAGACGCCACCAAGTGGCGAGAGAGTGATCCGACAAGCCGAGTCAAAAAACCTATAGAAGCAGAAGTACCACAGGGATGAGCAGGACATGTGGTCAGGAACAAGCCAGGAGGTTCAGCAACTGTCAGAAGCGAGTCCGAATACGAGCCAAGTCAAAAATCAGAGAATCAAACCAACAAACAAGGAAACACTGGGAAAAGGGCAGACAGAGGGAGTCAACAGACACAAGGTAAGTCAGGGATCACAGCAAGACAAATCAAGAGCTACCAGAGTCAGATTCACACGCCGAAGGCAGAGCTATAGCTGACACCACCAGCAGGATGCATCAGAGCTAAATAGCAAACCTGAACACAGAATGAGGCAAAGAAAAGTTAACCCTTGACGTGATCCACCCGTAAAAAAGGCAAGACCAGATTAAACCCTGGAACTGATCATGACAGTGGAGAGGGCAAGCGCCTCCTTTGAGCAAATTTGCAGAGCTGCCACCAGACTATATCTAATGTCTAATACTGATTTGGCCTTGGAGAGGAAAAATTCCTTCCTAAGAATGATTCTTTGGCAATCCTCCTATGGTGCTGTCGTGGAGGGTGATAAGAGAAAATAGAATTAGACTTACCAGTAATTAGATTTTTAGGAACCCTCCACGACAGCATGGGTAAGCCAACCCAAATATTTTTGTTTCATTTGGTGTTGTAAATAAATATTGAAGCATTCATACCTGTGTGGTCCTTTATAAAACACTAGGGAGAGGAAGTGGGGAGGGCTGTTTGACCGCTATGTGTTTCTTGTTTCTATTAGGGCTGGGAGTATCCTCCTAAAGTGCTGTCATGGAGGGTTCCAAGAAATCAAATTACCGGGAAGTCTAATTCTATTTTCTTTGGACTCTTCAAAAATAAGGGCTTCCGGACCTATAGCACTGCTTAACAGAAGACATGACTGTTTTTGCACAACAATTTACTGCAGATGATGGGATTGAGTATAATGGACTGAGCCTTGGGGTATTGGTTGGTTGTCATAAAATTCAAAACCGATCACATTTGCAAGCTTCAAATATCTCTGACTCCATGTGGCAGTTCACACAGTGCATCGGCCAACAAGCAAAGGATTAGAACATACAGAAATGTATACTGGCCAAGGTGCTCAGCAGCTAAAACCAAAGATTATTCCTCAACAGAATTAAGTTAACGATCCCTTCATATAAAGTTCTGCTCAAAAGTTTTGTTATCTCGGCAGAATTTTTGCTTTCTTGGCCTTTTTTCAGAGAATATGAATAACACCAAGACTTTTTTTTCCACAGGAAATAGCGACCACAATATTGTACAGTTTCACTTGTCTTTTGCTAGGGGGACTTGTCAGGGAGTCACAAAAACACTGAACTTTTGGAGGGCAAAGTTTGACCAGCTTAGAGATGCCCTTAATCTGGTTGACTGGGTCAATGTCCTCAGAAAAAAGAATACAGATAATAAATGGGAAATGTTTAAGACCATCCTAAGTAGGCACTGTAAGCGGTTTATACCTTGTGGGAATAAAAGGACAAGAAATAGGAAAAACCCAATGTGGCTAAACAAAGAAGTAAGAGGGGCAATTAACAGTAAAAAGAAAGCATTTAAACTACTAAAGCAGGATGGCACCGTTGAAGCTCTAATAAAGTATTTTTCTCCCTATAGTTTATCTAAAAAACTAATTAAAGCTGCCAAAAAGGAAACAGAGAAGCACTTTGCTAAGGAGAGTAAAACTATTCCCAAACTGTTCAACTATATCAATAGTAAAATAATCATAAATGAAAGTGTAGGCCCCTTAAAAAAATTGTGAGGAAAGAATGGTTGCAGATGATGAGGAAAAAGCTAATATATTAAACACCTTCTCCACGGTATTCACGGTGGAAAATGAAATGCTAGGTGAAATGCCGAGAGACAAAGAAAACCCTATATTAAGGGTCATCGATCTAACTCAAGAAGAGGTGCGAAAACCGGCTAAATAAGATTAAAATAGATAAATCTCCGGGTCCGGATGGCATGCACCCACAAGTACTAAGAGAACTAAGTAATGTAATAGACAAGCCATTATTTCTTATATTTAGGAACTCTATAGTGACGGGGTCTGTTCCACAGGACTGGCGCATAGCAAATGTGGTACCAATATTCAAAAAGGGTTCTAAAAGTGAAACTGGAAATTATAGGCCAGTAAGTCTAAACTCTATTGTTGGTAAAATATTTGAAATGTTTCTAAGGGATGTTATTCTGGATTATCTCAATGAGAATAACTTTAACTCCCATATCAGTATGGGTTTATGAGAAATCGCTCCTGTCAAACCAATCTAATCAGATTTTATGAAGAGGTAAGCTATAGGCTGGATATACGTGGTATATCACAAGAGGTTGGTACACAAAATGAGAATGCTGGGTCTGGGGGAAAATGTGTGAATGGGTAAGTAACTGCCTTAGTGATAGAAAGCAGAGGGTGGTTATAAATGGTATATTCTCTAACTCGGTTGCTGTGACCAGTGTGGTACCGCAGGGGTAGGTGTTCGCACCTACAGTGCCTTGCAAAAGTATTCAGCCCAATGGAACTTTTCAACCTTTTCCCACATATCATGCTTCAAATATAAAGATACCAAATGTAAATTTTTGGTGAAGAATCAACAAGTGGAACACAATTGTGAAGTTGAACGAAATTTATTAGTTATTTTAAATTTTTTGTGGAAATTCAAAAACTGAAAAATGGGGCGTGCAATATTATTTGGCCCCTTTACTTTCAGTGCAACAAACTCACTCCCGAAGTTCAATGTGGATCTCTGAGTGATCCAATGTTGTCCTAAATGCCTAATGATGATAAATATAATCCACCTGTGTGTAATCAAGTCTCCATATAAATGCACCTGCTCTGTGATAGTCTTAGGGTTCTGTTTGAAGCACAGAGAGCATCATGAAGACCAAGGAACACAACAGGCAGGTCCGTGATACTGTTGTGGAGAAGTTTAAAGCCGGATTTGGATACAAAATGATTTCCAAAACTTTAAACATCCCAAGGAGCACTGTGCAAGCGATCATAATGAAATGGAAGGAGTATCATACCACTGCAAATCTACCAAGACCAGGCAGTCCCTTTAAACTTTCATCTCAAACAAGGAGAAGACTGATCAGAGATGCAGCCAAGAGGCCCATGATCACTCTGGATGAACTGCACAGATCTACAGCTGAGGTGGGATAGTCTGTCCATAGGACCACAGTCGTACACTGCACAAATCTGTCCTTTTATGGAAGAGTGACAAGAAGAAAGCCATTTCTCACAGATATCCATAAAAAGTGTCATTTTTAAAGTTTGCAAAAAGCCACCTGGGAGACGCACCAAACATGTGGAAGAAGGTGCTCTGATCAGATGAAACCAAAATCGAACTTTTTGGCAACAATGCCAAACTGCCAAACAATATGTTTGGCATAAAGGCTACACAGCTCAACACCCTGAACACACCATCCCCACTGTCAAACGTGGTGGCAGCATCATGGTTTGGGCCTGCTTTTCTTCAGCAGGGACAGGGAAGATGGTTAAAATTGATGGGAAGATGGATGGAGCCAAATACAGGACCATTCTTGAAGAAAACCTGTTGGAGTCTGCAAAAGACCTGAGACTTGGATGGAGATTTGTCTTCCAACAAGACAATGATCCCAAACATAAAGCAAAATCTACAATGGAATGGTTCACAAATAAACATATCCAGGTGTTAGAATGGCCAAGTCAAAGTCCAGACCTCAATCCAATCGAGAATCTGTGGAAAGAGCTGAAAACTGCTGTTCACAAACGATCTCCATCAAACCTCACTGAGCTCAAGCTGTTTGCCAAGGAAGAATGGGCAAGAATTCCAGTCTCTCGATGTACAAAACTGATAGAGACATACCCCAAGTGACTTGCAGCTGTAATTGCAGCAAAAGGTCGTGCAACAAAATATTAAGTTAAAGTGGCCGAATAATATTGCACGCCCCACTTCTCAGTTTTTGAATTTCCACAAAAATTTAAAATAACCAATAAATTTTATTCAACTTCACAATTGTGTTCCACTTGTTGATTGCATTTGGTATCTTTGTTTGAAGCATATGTGGGAAAAGGTTGAAAAGTTCCAGGGGGCCGAATACTTTCACAAGGCACTGTATTCTCTTCAACATATTTATTAACGATCTGGTAGAAGGTTTACACAGTAAAATATTGATATTTGCGGATGATACAAAGCTATGTAAAGCAGTCAATACAAGAGAAGATAGTATAGGGTAGGAGGCAGATGTGGTTTAACAATGATAAATGTAAGGTTATACACATGGGAAGAAGTAATCAATATCACCATTACACACTGAACGGGAAACCACTGGGTAAATCTGACATGGAGAAGGACTTGGGGATCCTAGTTACCTGGAGCAGCCAGTGCCAGGCAGCGGCTGCCAAGGCTAACATGATCATGCGGTGCATTAAAGAGGTCTGGATACACCTGATGAAAGCATTACACTGCCTCTGTACAAATCCCTGGTTAGACCGCACATGGAGTAATGTGTACAGTTTTGGGCATCGGTGCTCAGGAAGGATATAATGGAACTAGAGTGAGTACAAAGAAGGGCAACAAAATTAACCCCTTTCTGACCTCGAACGGGATAGTACTTCTGAGGTCAGATCCCCTGCTTTGAAGTGGGCTCCGGCGGTGAGCCCACATCAAAGCCGCAACATGTCAGCTGTTTTGAACAGCTGACATGTGCGTGCAATAGCGGCGAGAGGAATCACGATCCACCCGCCACTATTAACTAGTTAAATGCCGCTGTCAAACGCGCTCATCCCCGACCCCGTCACATGATCGGGGGTCAGCAATGCATCGCCATAACAACCAGAGGTCTCCTTGAGACATCTATGGTTGTTGATGCTTGCTTGCTGTGAGCACCACCCTGTGGCTAGCATAGCAAGCCTGTAATATTACATAGAGGCGATCTATGCTTCTCCTCTATGTAGCAGAGCCGATTGAGTTGTGCCAGCTTCTAGCCTCCCATGGAAACTATTGAAGCATGGCAAAAGTAAAAAAAAAAAAAAAAAAAAAGTTTAAAAAAAATATAAAATAAAATATATAAAAGTTTAAATTACCCCCCTTTCGCCCCATTCAAAATAAAACAATAAAAATAAAATCAAATATACACATATTTGGTATCGCCGCGTTCAGAACCGCCCACTCAATAAAAAAAAGGATTAACCTGATTGCTAAACTGCGTAGTGCGAAAAAAATTTGAAACGCCCGAATTTAAGTTTTTTTGGTTGCTGCGACATTGCATTAAAATGCAATAACGGGCGATCAAAAGAACGTATCTGCACCACAATGTTATCACTAAAAATGTCAGCTCAGCATGCAAAAAATAAGCCCTCACCTGACCCCAGATCAGGAAAAATGTGAGACGCTACGGGTATCGGAAAATGGTGCATTTTTTTTTTGTTTTAGCAAAGTTTGGAATTTTTTTTTCACCACTTAGATAAAAAATAACCTAGACATGTTAGGGGTCTATGAACTCGTAATGACGTGGAGAATCACGGTGGCAAAAAGTTTTAGCATTTAATTAACATAGCAAAAAAGCCAAAAAAACACGCATGGGATTGCACTTTTTTTGCAGTTTCACAGCACTTGGAATTGTTTTCCCATTTTCTAGTACACAACATGGTAAAAACAATGACGTCATTCAAAAGTAAAACTCGTCCCGCAAAAAATAAGCCCTCACATGGCCATATTGACAGAAAAATAAAAAAGTTATGGCTCTGGGAAGGAGGGGAGCGAAAAACGAACACGGAAAAACGGAAAATCCCAAGGTCAAGAGAGGGGTTAATAAAGGGGATGGGGAAACTACAATACCAAGTAAGAATGCATCCTGAGTTAAAAGCATCTTTGGTAGCCAGTCTGGCTCCAGTGTCCAGTTATGAATATTGGGGTTTGTATCCAATATTTATGGCAGATAGATTTTCAGTGTCGTATTGAAGGGATGGATGCGACTCCTCAGCTTGCACCACTATAGGGCCACTAGAATCCTTCCAATTGAAAAACAGCCTGATGGAGGGAGCTACACATGTCATATTACATATCTATGTAACAGTAAAATAATGATAAAAAATGACAGCAATGACTAATGTCGGAGACCTTCACAGGTGAAGACCTCTCATACAATTCTAACAGACCCAGGACATCCCACAATTCCACCCACTTTAGGTCATCAAGGGGACATATGAGGGTGTAACTTAGGAGATAATAAAAAGCAGAACCTGGTTCTGGATCATTGTCAGTACCTAGGAAGACATAGGTCGCTGTGAAGGTTCTGTCCATTTCCCAATCGGAATCCTTCAATCTACTAAGTTCTGAGCCATCTCTGTGACCCAGATTTAGAAAGCTTTTTTTGTTAATCCTATATATATATATATATATATATATATATATATATATATATATATATATATATATATATATATATATAATTTTTTTTTTTTTTTATATAAATTTTTGATAACAAAAAGATATCATCAATCATGACTTGTCATTGGTATAATATTTCACTTCCGCAATTAAAGGATTACAATAATCATGACTAATATATAGAAAGAGAGAGAATAAGAGCTCCAGGGTATCTTGGAAGTAAGAACTTATTCCTGTGCTGTTCCTTTTCCAAAATGGCATATGAAGATTTAATGCCCACAGTGGGAGCAAAAAGATATCGTCAATCATGACCTGACATTGGTAAAATATTTCACTTTCGCACTTAAAAGATTACAAACATCATGGTTATTAATTTCCAGATGAATATGGAAAGATTAAAAGCTCTAGAGCTCTCACCTCATGGAAATGAGAACTTATTCCTGTGATGCTCATTTAACAAGAAAATAACAGAAAGAAGAGGAGTGGAGGGGTAGAGTTTAGGGGGAGGGGGGTCTCTACATCATGCTCAGCCATCATCCTCACATCTATTATGAGTTTTGCCACCATCAGCAAGGAGTTTTGTCACTATTTGAAGACAACCTAGATTGTTTTTGAGACTTTCTGTTAAGTACCATTTCGTTTAAGTGAACGGCTCAATTATATTCTGTTTCTCCTCAATGTTGCAAAATTTGCCAATAAATTGCTTCCACGTTATTAAGAATTTCCCAGCTTGTGTTTCCTTATTTGTTAATGCATATCCCTGTTCTATCAACAAATAGTGATGTAATTTGGCTATCAAATTGAAAAGTGACGGGACAGATGAGCGGAGCCATTCTCTGAGGATTAACTTTTTAGTCAAAAACAGAATAGTGTATAAGAGGTTCGGGGGCCCTTCTCCCTACCATCCTCCACCTCCAACTCCTCCCAAGAGTGCAAAATTGCCATCACCAGAGTCAGCGGCCTTACAGATCTCCATACTGTAGATATGAACCCTGATACTGAATCCCAAAAAGGAATGATAGATTGGTATCACCACAGTCTGATTTGGGGAGCTGACATCTGGGGCACGCAGTGAGCCTGTCAGAGTTGGGGTCTGGTTTATGAATGTTACATGCATATATAGCTCCATGTATGATTTTAAACTGAGCCTCCCTCCAAGATTAATTTATTATATGCTTCCTGAATAGGAACCAACCACTTCCTAATCTTGGAGGGAATCTCAACGTCACCCAGTTGCAATCTCCGGTACTCATACTCCATGATGAAATCCTTCTATATTATAGATATCGAAGGAGTCTCCATCGGATTTTAGAGTAGGTAATCTAACTCATTATGCTTCGATTCAAATGTGACATCTTGTAAGTTTGATCTGCCTGTATTAAAAGGAGTGTAAGGGCTGAAGATGACATTTTTTAAGTATTTCTGTGCGTCCGCTATCTAGATTCCGACGGGTGAAGGAGGTGTGAAATGGTAAATATACCCCTCTGTCTCCAAGCGATAAATAATTTGTTTTCCATACCCTGGGGAAATTCAGGTTTGGCCCATAATGTTATATATTTGCAAATTCTAAACGAGAGGCTGTACTTTTTTTCTCACTGCCTTCCACGCCGAAATCGTATCTCTGAATGTAACTGAATGTTTTAAAGCTGTAGGTAAGGAAGAGAGACGGGAATGTAATATCACTGTTAGGTCTAGAGGGTATGCAAAGTCTGCTTCCAATGTTGAGTCAGCATAGGAATGTCTATTATGTATCCCAGTGGTCCCCAACTCCAGGCCTCAAGGGCCGCCAACCGTGCAGGTTTTCAGGATTTAGTATTGCACAGGGGTTGGAATCATCACCTGTGCAGATGATCACATTACCACTGATGCAATACTAAAGAAATCCTGAAAACCTGCACTGTTGGCGGCCCTCGAGGCCTGGAGATGGAGACCCCTGATGTATCCAGTCAATGACATATTGCATGAGGCAGGCTAGGTTGTAATTCCTAACGCTAGGGAAATTTAAGCGTTAATGGCTCACATTTATCTGTATTGATTTTGAATACTGAATATTTCCCATAATCATTAAAAAGAGTTAAGATACTTGGTAAATGAACTTTAAGGTTGGCCATAAATAAAATGTCATCATCTGCAAAAAAAGACCGTCTGTAGAACCCTTTTGTTGATCTGAATACCTTCAAAGGTTTACGGTAATCCTGTTGATTTTATGTAATTGTATATATTTCATTGTTTGGTCCCCTTTGTAAAATCTTTTCCATATTTTTAAAAACACTGCCTATTATTCTGGATTAAATATAACATTTAATAGCTCTGTTCCTCTTGGTCTGTAAACCGCACCCTAAAGTCATATGCTACCTGTAACTGCATTTGATCAGCCTGTGTAAATGAGTGGTCGTGGCAGCTAATTGTCTTTCTTGGGTTATCATCAAATTAGCAGTAACTGTACCGAGGTATATGTATGTTTCATGCATTGAAATCAGAGGTGTATATACTGTAAGCTCACTGGGAGTTCTCCAATAACCAGCCTATTAGTGGAAATGATAATGTGTGCAAACTGTAAAGCGCTGCGGAATATGTTAGCGCTATATAAAAATAAAAAGATTATAGATAAAGAACAGCTCTGGCTTCCTTCGTAAATCCGTCATAATTGTCCTCACAATAGGGAGCAACAGAGAGCTGTTCATGGCAAAAAGGACACAGCAGATGTTACTGTGTAACCCCCCAGATGTGATGTTTGGCAAGCATACACATGAAATGGCAAAGTTAGCAGTATAATAGTCTCAGGTCGTATGTATGAATGTGTCACCATAATGATCCCACATAAATAGCACATAGCTATAGTAATCCGTATTAAGCCAGTATCCCTATAAATGGTGGTTACTATTTATACAGTGGGGAAAATAAGTATTTGTTATAGTGCCGATTTTGCAAGTTTTCCCCCTACAAAGAATGGAGAAGTCTGTAACTTTTATCATTGGTACACTTCACTTGTGAGACAGAATCTAAAAATAAAACCTGCATTTTATTACATGAAATAAGAATTTGATACAATAGAAAAAACAACTTAATATTTGGTGCAGAAACCTTCCTTTGTTTGCAATTACAGAGGTCAGACGTTTCCTGTGGTCCATCACTAAGTTTGCACACACTGCAGCAGGGATTTTGGCCCCCTCCTCCATACAGATCTTTTCCAGATCTTTCAGGTTTCGGGGCTGTCGCTGGAAAGCATTGAGGTTCAGCTCCTTACAAAGATTTTCTATTGGGTTCAAGTTAGGAGAGTTGATAGGCCACTCCAGGACCTTAAAATGCTTCTAACGGAGCCACTCCTTAGTAGCCCTGGCTGTGTGTTTTGGGTCATTGTCATGCTGGAAGACCCACCTTCAATGCTCTTACTGAGGGTAGGAGTTTGTTGGTCCAAATCTCGTGATACATGACCCCTTCCATCCTCCCTTCAATACCGTGCAGTTTTCCTGTCCCCTTTGCAGAAAAGCACCCTCAAACTAAGGTGTTTCCCCACCATGCTTCATGGTTGGGACGTTTTTCTTGGGTTTGTACTGATCCTTCTTCTTTCACCAAACACGGCTAGTGGAGTTGATACCATAAAGTTCTATTTAGGTCTCATCTGACAACATGACCTTCTCCCATGCCTCTTCTACTTATACTTATTTCCCCCACTGTACTATATCTACTGCATTTCCCTGATCCACCCAGTGATTCCATCATAGAAGGAAGTTAGATTAGTCTGGCATGACTTGTTTGCTGCAAACCCATGCTGGCTCTAGTTAATTACTGTATTCTTATCAAAGTACTTGCATACATGCTGTATGTGGTGATTGACCAATATAGTAGGCCAACGTTAACGAATAAGTAAGGCATGACAATGTTTTTCTCCCTATTTTGGCACTCTTGTAGTCAGACCTGCATATCAAGCCTATGCCTCCCATTATCGTTATATGCAGTTTGTCCTAATTACTAATACATTAGAATAAAAATTACCACACTCTATTATGCTTAGTATCTGCCGTATGTGGGCGCGTACCACTCATGCACTTATTCATGGGATGGTGCTCTCATAGTGTGGAGAGTCACCTTTAGGTCACAACCTCGCGTGCTCCGCGTGAGCTCCGGACCCTCGGTGACGCAGCAACATGGTGGGGATGCACCACTACATTGGTACGGTGATTATACTAATGGGCCATACTATATAACACTAGACGCAACACGCGATTTTACCTCCTGATGAAACCGCAGGTGGTGGTGAAACGCATGTCGGTGTGTAGTGCAGCACCCCAGAGTCCTGGTCATTGCAGTAATGTCGCTCTGCCGCTAAGGGGAGTGATGTTATGTCTGATTGCACTAAAGGAGTTGGGCAGGAGTGGGCAGCACGGTGGCGCAGTGGATAGCACAGCAGCCTTGCAGCGCTGGAGTCCTGGGTTCAAGCCCCACTAAGGACAACATCTGCAAAGAGTTTGTATGTTCTCTCCGTGTTTGCGTGGGTTTCCTCCGGGCACTCCGGTTTCCTCCCACATTCCAAAGACATACTGACAGGGAATTTAGATTGTGAGCCCCAATGGGGACAGCAATGATAATGTGTGTAAAGCGCTGCGGAATATGTTAGCGCTATATAAAAATAAAGATTATTATTATTATTATAAGGAGTTCACCTGACCAGGTATCACAGTCACACATTACACTTCACACTCCGGCCACCAGGGGGAGCAAAAGGCACTATGTATTAGGCCACTCCTCACACTGGTAAAACTGGGGGTTGGATAGGAAGTTGGGACAGAACGCAGCCTGGGAGAGCTCCAGGGAGGACCTGTCGGGATGGGTTCCTGGCAGGTACCTAGCAGAAAGGACAGAACGTGACGGAGCCACGCCTGCACTACCAGTAGGAGTCGTGCCCCGAGATCGGCAACATCCTACTGAGGCGCGTGGCCGGAATGCCGAGGAAGTAACTGACTCCAAACATTACTTCAAACAGCGGCAGGACAGTTATTATTATTATTATTATTATTATTATTTATTGTTATAGCGCCATTTATTCCATGGCGCTTTACATGTGAGGAGGGGTATACATAATGAAAACAAGTACAATAATCTTAAACAATTGATTATAAGTTGGCTGTCTACCATATATTCCCTAAGAAGACATAGGGGGCAAGCGTAGAGAGGGGCGTCTCTAGGGTCCCAGAATAGCTCCGAGCCTTCCCGTCAAACGGGTGCGTCCTATCCAGATAAACTTGGGGGACGGAGAGAGAGAGAGAACGAATACGAAAGTTGTGAGGACTATCCCGAATGCTCAGCAGGGAAGAACTACAACACACATGCGCTAGTTGGTAGGCACTGATTTCCACCTGCAAAGGGAACTCTGGATGTGCCTTCGGGCCGGCCGGTCTCAGCCAGCCCAGTTAGCAGTGCTCTGGATTGTGGATCCCAAAGTCTTTAGTAAAAGGTAAAGAGACTGCAACCCTGTGTCCTCGTTATTAACCGCGCCTCACATCATAGCCACCTACACTACTGGGAAGCCCTGGGGATATACTTCACCTGTGGGAAGGTATACCATCTAGCTGCCATAACACCACCCCAGTGGGCCCCAAGCAGCGTCGGTCATCCTGACCGAATACCACAGGTGGCGTCACGAAATCTTGGCCGACTTTCATCACCCCTTCCATTGGACGCCCCTTAGCAGGGTCACGGACCGGGTCCAGCCACCCTGACAACCCTAGAACCGAGACAGAGAGGACCGGTACCGAGTACCCCGCGGCCCTGCGTCTGGGGGCACTCCATGTAGCAGCTCATTCTTTCCAGTATGGCCACAGGTAACTACTATTTGTATGGATATTGGCTTACTATAGCCTATGTGCAATTTATGTGGGATCATTGTGGTGAAAGATTCCTAGATATGCCTGAGACTATTATAGTGGTAATGTTGTCATTTCATGGGTATGACTAAACGGCAAAACCACAAAAAAGGACTTAAAAATCCTCAAAAAATTCAAAAACAAAAAAGGCAGCGATGTTTACCTGCCCAGGCCTCCAAACAAATGCGCAAATGGATGCAGTGGACCCATGTAGTTAAGATGGCGGCAACACAGGTGCAAAAATACCAATGAGACAACCACTCACGTACAGGTGATGCACAGGATCCAGGTTAGCAAGCGTGAGGACTATTGATCAGCGAGTATACTCATTGCTCGTGTTTTCCAGAGCACGCTCGGGTGGTCTCCGAGTATTTGTGACTGCTCGGAGATTTAATTTTCCTTGCCGCAGCTGCATGATTTGCAGCTACTGGACAGCTTAATTACATGTGGGGATTCCCTAGCAGCCAGGCAACAAACCACATGTATTCAAGCTGGCTAGCAGCTGTAAATCATGCAGCAGTGTCAACAAAAACTAAATCTCCGAGCAGTCACAAATACTCGGAGACCACCCGAGCGTGTTCTGGAAAACGTGAGCAATGAGTATACTCGCTCATCGCTACTGTGGACCTTTGACGCAGGTTGCTAGCTTGCATATCTTGGCCAAAATATCGACTAATACCTCACATATTTTTATATGTATTTTCTGCACTTTATTTTTCAGGGTGCTGATCGAATAGTATGGGCGTCACTAATAGGCTGCTAACCTGGAAGCTGTGTGTAACAACCCAGGTAACAACCCAGGTAACCAGATGTTACAGTGATGTTGCCTTCCTTTTGGGAAGGGCTATATCATGCTTGGAGGCAAGGAAGATTCTCCTTACCAGGTAGGCACCTACACACAACACAATCTGAATCTAGGCCAGAAGGTTTCAGGGGAGCTTCCCTCTGCTTTGAGTATTCTGGGCTGGAGGAGGAGTCAGATGGTTTGTCCAGGGAGACCAAGGAGTGCAGTTAAAGAGACACTGAGGAGAAAGGAAGTCTGGAGCAGAGAGAAAACTATGGGGCCATGCAGCCAGGACAGAGCTGCAGCTCCAGGGAAGGAAGAGAACCTGAGGGGTTGTATGTAGTGGAGCCATTGAGGGAAGGAGCACAGGAGAGGAAAAGGGCTCAGAGGGGAACTGTGGCCGGGCACCTCAGAGCCGAAGCGCAGAAACCGGGCACCGGGAGCCTGAGGCTTTTGTGGGACTCTAGGACACTTAGCAGAACCGGAGGGCTTAGAACTGTGTGATTTGCCCACCCCACACCTGGAGATGAAGCAGCACCTGAAGAGCCCGGGTCGTGATAGAGACCCTGTAAAACGGCTCAAGTTGCCCATCATACGGTTACCTGTTCTAGGACAGGAGTGAGAGGACTTTGCCCGCAAGCTACAGGCAGCAGGGACCTCGCATATTAGCATGAGTAGGAAGGCTTATGGACCTCACCTGGGAGAGGGATCACCTTTGCCTCCAAGCCGGCCAGACCACATCACCACCTGTGCCTGGTATCCTGGACTGTGGACTGCTTCTACCAGTAAACCAGGTAAAGACTTAACAAAGCTGTGTCCTCTACTTATTCGTCAGCATACACCATCCTTGCCATACATCTTGGGAGCCCTGGGGACCCCACTTCACCTGTGGGAAGAGTCACCATCTTGCTGTAACAACATCACCCCAGAGGAACCCTTTAAGCAGCGTCGGTCCCTCTGACCAAGAACCACAGGTGGCGTCATGAATAGATTTTATTACCAATTTCCCTTAAAAGACCATTCCCCTTTTAGTTGAGTCCCAGGGCCACGGACTGGGTTGCAACCACCGTGACATCCCCTTTAAGACCGACCGGACCCGGTACCGAGTACCCCACTCACTGTGCATCACCTGTATGTGAACAGCGCCGCATACAAGCCTCTATTGTGCATTAATATACCAAAAATCACCCCCTCCATGGATTGGTAGGCCGAGAGTGGTTGTCTCATCGGTATTTCTGCACCTGTGTTGCCGCCATCTTAACTACATGGGTCCACTGCATCTTGATAATTCATTTGTTTGGAGGCCTGGGCAGGTAAACATCACTGCCTTTTTTCCCTTCCCCATGACAGCATCGGTACATGAGATGGTCCCGCCCCCAGGAACAGGAAACCTGCAGTGGAGATAAAAGATGGGAGCGGCACCTCTCTCCTCAGTTTGGTTTCCTGTTCCTGCGGGGAACCTGCGGTGCTGCTTGCGGAAGGATCTCTTTCTGCCAGGCTGGTCACTGACCAAGGTCCACGGTGAGAGCAGCGGCGGCAGCGTGCGCGCGTCGCCTACAGACCTGGATGAAAGCTGCATGTGCGTCCTTCCTCACTGCGAGCTCCCCGGCGTCCACTCCTGGCCGGAGGCTGGGCTGGGGGAGAAAACAAAAAGGGGGCGTGCCCATCACGACGCTGGTGCCAAGTGGATGGGAGAACTTCCGGTTTGTAAACCGGAAGTGACGCTACACGCCGAGGGAGCGGTGTGCTGACACTCCCTGGGGGAGAAGAAGTTCAGGGACGCACACACCGCTTCCTACCCACCCATATTTAAACTACAAGGCGGCAAGCAGGTGCTGGCAAAAGCCTCCTACAAGATGGCAGATCCTGTGGAATCAGCGATCCCTGCAGAAAACCCACAGCCTATTGTGGTATTGAGGGTCCGGTGGGTGAGTGCCTTTGTAAGGCAGATCATATCAGTAACACTGTCTTTTCTGTATATGTATGCAGGGAAAGAAAGTTACCTCTAAGCAAAAGAATAAAGTGTGTGCACTCTGTGATAAAAGCCTTCCCAAGATATATGAAAAGCGAATATGCCGCCCATGTATAGAGAAGACTGTGACTGAAGAGTCATCATTGTTACTCCAGAATATTAAGGCTATTGTTAGGGATGAAGTGCAAAGCACAGTAAAGAAGCAAGGACTCGGACCTGGACTCTTCAGATGAAGAGTGTGGTCGCCCGTATGTGTTATCAGAAGATGTGGGGAAGTTGCTAAAACTGGTCAGATCCACCTTGGGGGTTGAGACACCAAAAGAAAAACAAACGATTCAGGACTCCACGTTCAGCAATTTGGAAGGAAGGAAACTGAAAGTTTTTCCGTTTCATGATAATATATTAAATCTAATTAAAAAGGAATGGAAAAAAACGAATAAGAAGATTTCAGTTCCCCAGGCAAGTACGGAACTCTCTAAACCGGTGGCTAAATTCCGAAAATTTAAAAAAAGGGGTCCCGTGGTCAATCCAAAATCCGGTGGTACTGACCACAGATGCAAGCCCGTTAGGTTGGGGGGCTCACCTATCAGATCAGATCCTACAAGGTCTATGGGATCCACAGATGTAATCAGCCTCCTCAAACCCGAAAGAACTAACAGCAGTAAGGCAAGCGATTCTTCAAACGGAAGAGGACATCAAAGAGAGACATCTAGTAGTGTTGTCCGACAACAGCACAACAGTATCGTATATAAGTCGACAGGGAGGAACAAGATCGAGCCCCCTGATGCAAGAAGGTTATTTTGTTGGGCCGAAAACCATCTCTTATCTTTTACAAGTACACACTTAAAAGGGTCGGACAACCTTGTCGCAGACTTTCTGAGTCGTCACGTGCTGCACCAGGGCGAGTGATCTCTAAATCAAGAAATTTTTGGACAAATCTGTGCCATCTGGGGGCTTCCTCAAATGGATCTTTTTTCCACAAAACAGAATGGAAAGGTAGAAAGATTCTACTCTCATAACCCGAAAGAGAACCCGGAAGGAGTAGATGCGTTGCTACACCAATGGAGATTCCAACTAGCCTATGTGTTTCCCCCAATTCCATTAATTCCTACAGTCCTGAAAAAGATCCGAGAAGAGAAAGCACGCATAATCTTAATCGCACCCTTCTGGCCAAAGAGAGCTTGGTTCACTTGGCTCAGACGTATGTCCATCTCGGACCCGTGGATCCTTCCAGATGTTCCAAACCTTCTACACCATGGTCCAGTAACACATCCTCAAGTGCACAGTCTGCACCTCACTGCTTGGAACTTGAGAGGGAACTTCTGCTAGCGAAAGGATTCTCGGACCCGTTAGTTAGTTATCAAAAAGTATGGGGAAAGTTTTTAGAATTTTCAGGTCGATGTATAACGGATACCGTTCAGAAAGTCCCTACATCAGAAATCCTAGAATTTCTCCAAAAGGGTCTGGAGAGAGGATTATCTACCAGCACCCTAAAAGTGCAAGTCTCGGCGCTTAGCGCCCTGTTTGACCAAAAATTGGCTGATCACCCCTGGGTGTGTAGGTTCATTCGAGCCTCCTTTACAGCCAGACCATTCAAACCTCGTCCAAAGGTTGCTCCCTAGGATCTAAATTTAGTTTTGAATGCTTTAACCACCTCTCCCTTTGAGCCTCTTTCCTCCATATCGGTAAAAGCGCTAACTTTAAAAACTGTTCTCCTGATTGCCCTTACCTCAGCCAGATGCATTAGTGAACTCCAGGCTATATCTATAGACCCTCCTTACACTACATTTCTGGAGGACAGGGTAATTATAAAATCTGACCCGGCCTTCTTACCAAAGGTCAATTCAAAATTCCACAGGGACCAGGAGATAGTTTTGCCCTCATTTTGTGCTAACCCGAAATCCCAGGGAGAAGAAACCTTCCATTCCTTGGACGTCAGACGTTGCCTACTTCAATATATAAAAGTGACAAATCCATGGCGACAGTCTTCAGCCCTTTTTGTCTCCTTCCAGGGGGCAAACAGGGGAAAAAAGGCCACAAAATCAACCATTGCTGTTATGGCTGGCAATCAGGCAAAAAACCCTAAAACGAAAACCACGCAAAGGGGCAAAAAGACCCACCGTGCCGAACTAACAGCACGGCGGTGCACCCCTCTGCTTCTCAGAGCTTCCAGCAAAAGATAATAACAAGCTGGACAGAAAAAACAGAAAACAAACTAGAAGCACTTATCTAGCAGAGCAGCAGGCCCAAGGAAAGATGCAGTAGCTCAGATCCAACACTGGAACATTGACAAGGAGCAAGGAAGACAGACTCAGGTGGAGCTAAATAGCAAGGCAGCCAACGAGCTCACCAAAACACCTGAGGGAGGAAGCCCAGAGACTGCAATACCACTTGTGACCACAGAAGTGAACTCAGCCACAGAATTCACAACAGTACCCCCCCCTTGAGGAGGGGTCACCGAACCCTCACCAGAACCCCCAGGCCGACCAGGATGAGCCACATGAAAGGCACGAACAAGATCTGGGGCATGGACATCAGAGGCAAAAACCCAGGAATTATCTTCCTGAGCATAACCCTTCCATTTGACCAGATACTGGAGTTTCCGTCTAGAGACACGAGAATCCAAAATCTTCTCCACAATATACTCCAATTCCCCCTCCACCAAAACAGGGGCAGGAGGCTCCACAGATGGAACCATAGGTGCCACGTATCTCCTCAACAACGACCTATGGAATACATTATGTATGGAAAAGGAGTCTGGGAGGGTCAGACGAAAAGACACCGGATTGAGAATCTCAGAAATCCTATACGGACCAATAAAACGAGGTTTAAATTTAGGAGAGGAAACCTTCATAGGTATATGACGAGAAGATAACCAAACCAGATCCCCAACACGAAGTCGGGGTCCCACACGGCGTCTGCGATTAGCGAAAAGCTGAGCCTTCTCCTGGGACAAGGTCAAATTGTCCACTACCTGAGTCCAGATCTGCTGCAACCTGTCCACCACATTATCCACACCAGGACAGTCCGAAGACTCAACCTGTCCTGAAGAGAAACGAGGATGGAACCCAGAATTGCAGAAAAATGGAGAGACCAAGGTAGCCGAGCTGGCCCGATTATTAAGGGCGAACTCAGCCAACGGCAAAAATGACACCCAATCATCCTGGTCAGCGGAAACAAAACATCTCAGATATGTTTCCAAGGTCTGATTGGTTCGTTCGGTCTGGCCATTAGTCTGAGGATGGAAGGCCGAGGAAAAAGATAGGTCAATGCCCATCCTACCACAAAAGGCTCGCCAGAACCTCGAGACAAACTGGGAACCTCTGTCAGAAACAATATTCTCAGGAATGCCATGTAAACGAACCACATGCTGGAAGAACAAAGGCACCAAATCAGAGGAGGAAGGCAATTTAACCAAGGGCACCAGATGGACCATTTTAGAAAAGCGATCACAGACCACCCAAATGACAGACATCTTTTGAGAAACGGGAAGGTCAGAAATGAAATCCATCGAAATATGTGTCCAAGGCCTCTTCGGGACCGGCAAGGGCAAAAGCAACCCACTAGCACGTGAACAGCAGGGCTTAGCCCTAGCACAAATTCCACAGGACTGCACAAAAGCACGCACATCCCGTGACAGAGATGGCCACCAGAAGGATCTAGCAACCAGCTCCCTGGTACCAAAGATTCCTGGATGACCGGCCAGCACCGAACAATGAAGTTCAGAGATAACTTTACTAGTCCACCTATCAGGGACGAACAGTTTCTCGGCCGGACAACGATCAGGTTTATTAGCCTGAAATTTCTGCAACACTCTCCGCAAATCAGGGGAGATGGCAGACACAATGACTCCTTCCTTGAGGATACTCGCCGGCTCAGATAACCCCGGAGAGTCGGGCACAAAACTCCTAGACAGAGCATCCGCCTTCACATTTTTAGAGCCCGGAAGGTATGAAATCACAAAATCAAAACGAGCAAAAAACAACGACCAACGGGCCTGTCTAGGATTCAAGCGCTTGGCAGACTCAAGATAAGTAAGGTTCTTATGATCAGTCAAAACCACCACGCGATGCTTAGCACCCTCAAGCCAATGACGCCACTCCTCGAATGCCCACTTCATGGCCAGCAACTCTCGGTTGCCCACATCATAATTACGCTCAGCAGCAGAAAATTTCCTGGAAAAAAAAGCACATGGTTTGAACACTGAGCAACCAGAACCTCTCTGTGACAAAACCGCCCCTGCACCAATCTCAGAAGCATCAACCTCGACCTGGAACGGAAGAGAAACATCAGGTTGACACAACACAGGGGCACAGCAAAAACGACGCTTCAACTCCTGAAAAGCTTCCACGGCAGCAGAAGACCAATTAACCAAATCAGCACCCTTCTTGGTCAAATCGGTCAATGGTCTGGCAATGCTAGAAAAATTACAGATGAAGCGACGATAAAAATTAGCAAAGCCCAGGAATTTCTGCAAACTTTTTAGAGATGTCGGCTGAGTCCAATCCTGGATGGCCTGAACCTTAACCGGATCCATCTCGATAGTAGAAGGGGAAAAGATGAACCCCAAAAATGAAACTTTCTGCACACCGAAGAGACACTTTGATCCCTTCACGAACAAGGAATTAGCACGCAGTACCTGGAAAACCATTCTGACTTGCTTCACATGAGACTCCCAATCATCTGAGAAGATCAAAATGTCATCCAAGTAAACAATCAAGAATTTATCCAGATACTCACGGAAAATGTCATGCATAAAAGACTGAAAAACAGATGGAGCATTGGCAAGTCCGAACGGCATCACCAGATACTCAAAATGACCCTCGGGCGTATTAAATGCCGTTTTCCATTCATCTCCCTGCCTGATTCTCACCAGATTATACGCACCACGAAGATCAATCTTAGTAAACCAACTAGCCCCCTTAATCCGAGCAAACAAGTCAGAAATCAATGGCAAGGGATACTGAAACTTAACAGTGATCTTATTAAGAAGGCGGTAATCAATACACGGTCTTAGCGAACCATCCTTCTTGGCTACAAAAAAGAACCCTGCTCCCAATGGTGACGACGATGGGCGAATATGTCCCTTCTCCAGGGACTCCTTCACATAACTGCGCATAGCGGTGTGTTCAGGTACGGACAAATTAAATAAACGACCCTTAGGGAATTTACTACCAGGAATCAAATCGATAGCACAATCACAATTCCTATGCGGAGGAAGGGCATCAGACTTGGACTCTTCAAATACATCCTGAAAGTCCGACAAGAACTCTGGGATGTCAGAAGGAATGGATGACGAAATAGACAAAAATGGAACATCACCATGTACTCCCTGACAACCCCAGCTGGTTACCGACATAGAGTTCCAATCCAATACTGGATTATGGGTTTGTAGCCATGGCAACCCCAACACGACCACATCATGCAAATTATGCAGTACCAAAAAGCGAATAACTTCCTGATGTGCAGGAGCCATGCACATGGTCAGCTGGGCCCAGTACTGAGGCTTATTCTTGGCCAGAGGTGTAGCATCAATTCCTCTCAACGGAATAGGACACCGCAAAGGCTCCAAGAAAAATCCACAACGTTTAGCATAATCCAAATCCATCAGATTCAGGGCAGCGCCTGAATCCACAAACGCCATGACAGAATATGATGACAAAGAGCACATTAAGGTAATGGACAAAAGGAATTTGGACTGTACAGTACCAATAACGGCAGAGCTATCGAACCGCCTAGTGCGTTTAGGACAATTAGAAATAGCATGAGTAGAATCACCACAATAGAAACACAGTCTGTTCAGACGTCTGTGTTCGTGCCGTTCTACTTTAGTCATAGTCCTGTCGCACTGCATAGGCTCAGGTTTACTCTCAGACAATACCGCCAGATGGTGCACAGATTTACGCTCGCGCAAGCGACGACCGATCTGAATGGCCAAGGACATAGACTCATTCAAACCAGCAGGCATAGGAAATCCCACCATTACATCCTTAAGAGCTTCAGAGAGACCCTTTCTAAGTTTCTGACAATATACTTCTACATCATCCTGACCCTGGCATAAAGCCAGCAGATTTTTCTCAGCTTGATCCACTGAATTAGGCTCATCGTAAAGCAATCCCAGCGCCTGGAAAAATGCATCAACATTACTCAATGCAGAATCTCCTGGTGCAAGAGAAAACGCCCAGTCCTGTGGGTCGCCGCGCAAAAAAGAAATAATAATCAAAACCTGTTGAATAGGATTACCAGAAGAATGAGGTTTCAAGGCCAAAAATAGCTTACAATTATTTCTGAAGCTCAGGAACTTAGTTCTGTCACCAAAAAACAAATCAGGAATCGGAACTCTTGGTTCTAGCATCGATTTCTGATCAATAGTATCTTGAATCTTTTGTACATTTACAACGAGATTATCCATTGAGGAGCACAGAGCCTGAATATCCATGTCCACAGCTGTGTCCTGAAGCACTCTAATGTCTAGGGGAAAAAAAAGACTGAAGACAGAGCCAAGAAAAAAAAATGATGTCAGGATTTCTTTTTTCCCTCTATTGGAAATCATTGAATGGCTCCTTGTACTGATATGGCTGGCAATCAGGCAAAAAACCCTAAAACGAAAACCACGCAAAGGGGCAAAAAGACCCACCGTGCCGAACTAACAGCACGGCGGTGCACCCCTTTGCTTCTCAGAGCTTCCAGCAAAAGTTAATAGCAAGCTGGACAGAAAAAACAGAAAACAAACTAGAAGCACTTATCTAGCAGAGCAGCAGGCCCAAGGAAAGATGCAGTAGCTCAGATCCAACACTGGAACATTGACAAGGAGCAAGGAAGACAGACTCAGGTGGAGCTAAATAGCAAGGCAGCCAACGAGCTCACCAAAACACCTGAGGGAGGAAGCCCAGAGACTGCAATACCACTTGTGACCACAGAAGTGAACTCAGCCACAGAATTCACAACACATTGCATGGTGGCTCCTTATGGCTATATCACTCTCCTATTCCTCTTCGGGGCAGGTCCCTCCACCTGGTGTTACGGCCCACTCTACTAGAGCTATTTCCACATCTTGGGCAGAGAGCAAATGCATCTATAGAGCAAATTTGTAATGCAGCAGTATGGTCTTCACCCTCTACTTTCTTCCCCCATTATAGATTACATCTGGGGCTATCAAATCTCGCCTTTGGGAGAAAAGTGCTATCTGCCGTTATCCCACCCTAGAGGTCCTTTCTATTTCTTCCTCTCATGTACCGGTGCTGTCATGGGGAAGGGAAAAAATGATAATTACTTACGGGTAATTTGATTTTCCAGATCTATGACAGCACCGCTCTAATTCCCGCCCTATCTTGGTGATGGTTGTGTGATTCACAAAAAAAACACAAAAAAAACAGATACATATATAAGATGGGGTGATAACCACTTAGTATAACAATAAATAAATAGTCTTCAGAAATTAATATAATGTATATATGCCTAAACTAACAAAGCAGTTACCTTGCATTCTCTGTAAACAAACTGAGGAGAGAGGTGCCGCCACCATCTTTTATCTCCAGTGCAGGTTTCCTGTTCCTGGGGGCGGGACCATCTCTCATGTACCGGTGCTGTCATGGATCTGGAAAATCAAATTACCCGTAAGTAATTATCATTTTTTCTGTTGTTTTTGAATTTCATGGGTATGTCAGCTTTTTGTTTCTGTATTTCTTTTAGTTTGTATAGATGTTCTTGACAATAGTTGTTCTATTGTTTTTGAATTGATGTATTTCATATTACTAAATACATTTTGAAATGGTTTGAAATTTTAGATGGAATTGCTACTTCTTAGTCTCTATAGGTTTATAAGGTGCTCAGTAGTTGTAAGAATTAAGTCCTTAGGAGGTGCACATCTGCTAAGAAATTAGGGACCTCTTACTCCAGCACTCCCTTTAAAGCTTCTTAAAAGGATAAGCACAGTATCTCTGCTTGTCGTTCCTGGGGGCGTTGTTTCATGTGTAACAGTACTTTCAAGTGATTTTATAGAACAAGCTGTTCTGTGATTGTACATGATGAATAATAGTCTTTCTTGACAAATTTACTTTTATCCTGCATTTTCACCAATTTCCCTACTGAGGCCTCTCTTAATTTGCAGATGACACTGAGCTGCTGGTAGATTTTCTATATATAGTGCATGACACAAGGAGGGATTCCTGCTCCTTATTGCTTAGCACACAGAAGCAGCAGGCAGGAGATTATACAGCAGTACTGAGCAGTGTAGATGTGAATGCAGCTCTGGGGTGTGAGGCTAAGACTTGTTAGAAAGCTCAGCAAGATCTTTCTGCATTTCCGTCTGCCTGTTCGCTATCTCTTCCTCACTCCTCTCTGACACCTCCAGTGCTATCATTCTAGCATTTCTTGTGTATGGAGAATGCAGGGGGCAAGGAAATAAGTGGCTCCTAATTCTGTCGTAGAGCACACAGGAGCCACATAATGTGAATGACAGAGTTTACATTGACTTACTACTGATTAAAGCAACGTTTGTCAACATTTTTAATTTAAATAAATAAGATGTCATATGTCCCCTGATACTGTAGATCTGTGGGTCTCATAATGACATTGCTTTCTGGATCTGTTCTCTGGACTTTGTTTCCCTTGGATGTGCAGCATGAAGACACATTACTGTATGTGAGGCCCTGTCCTTGCTGTCCTCCCTGTAGCCATAGTCACAAGGTTGAAACTCTGCTGCCTGCACACACTGGGCAGAAGAATCTTTCCAAAGACAAGACTGGTGGGTCAGAGGTTAAACCATGTTTTGGGACTGAGGGGCCCACAATCTCCTGTGCTGTTGAGGCATGAATGGCTGCAAGTCAATGATTAATGGCCGCTCATTGTTCACAGCTGAGATCCCAGCACTGCAGAGGCCAGGGCAGCCAGGGAAGTGTGTGCAGGAACTTGGATGGACTTCATGCTGCTGTATCCCCCGCACCCAACTCTGCATCAGGGGGATACATGGTGGTGACATGGCTGTGATTGTAGACTAAGTTACTCGGTGGTCATGGTCGAGGGGACTGTAGAAGAAAAAACTCGGTGACATGATGGTGGCTATAATGGACCATACAAGGCGGTGACATGAACAATAAAAGCAACAAAGGAATGCTACGTGGTAGTGAGGGTATATGTGGTACTGAGTGAATCTAAAATAGGAAAATAAAAAGTCCCCGCTACCAAGAAGACGGACCTGAGTAAAAATGTGTGGACAGTCAGAAAATTAGGAAACATGGAAGAAAAAAGCACAAAAACCGACCATACAGTACAAAAACACAATAATTGTATTATTACATAATACTTGTAAGAACAAATTCAGGTAAAAAATAATACAGACCACAATGCAAAAGGTATTAAATTATACTGAAGGGACGCACACCTAGGGGTAAAGCAAAATAGAGCTGGGTGAAAGATAACACAACAGTGTATCTTAATATATACTTACCTTGTAATGTCTTCACTTCCTCTTCCATCCAGATGTGTCCGGATCCCAGAATTCCGAGTGGCGGAAGTTCACCGACCGCCATATTGGGACACCCAAGTGTTGGGTGTCTCAATATGGAAACTGCTGGTGGTACCAGCCTCTTGCGTGGTACCACCAGCGCAACACCATTGCACCACATACACACACAGACAAACACACTGTATACGCCATACGCGCCACACACACACTGTATACGCCATACGCAGCCTCTTGCGTGGTACCACCAGCGGAACACCGTCGCAAACACGCCGCCGCCGGGATCAGCCGAATGATTCACTGACCGCCTCCATCTTTGTACAGGAGGAGCGCATGTGTAGTTTTCATGTGACCGCCGCTATCTGTCTGCACAGAGATGGCGGTGGTCTGATTGCCTGCGTAAATTCCGCTTAGGCACAGTAAATCATTCGGCTGATCCCGGCGGCAGATGTGCGACGTGTCTACAGGCAGAGGAAGCCGGTCACATTAAAGGGGTTTTCCCACAAACGAAAGTTCATTTTAAAAATTGTCTGTGTCTGACAGTGTACAGAGCATACCACATCTCCTGGGCAGGGGAGGAAGCAAAAGACAATACTGACATTACAGCAGGGGATCACAGAGTATTCATTTTGTGAGGTAAAATATTTCACTGACTATTTTTAAACAATATTTTCCCTCACAAAATGTATCCTTTGCGATCTCCTGCTGTAATGTCAGTATTGTCTTTTGCTTCCTCCCCTGCCCAGGAGCTGTGGTACGTTCAGTACACAGTCAGATACAGACAATTTTTAAAATGAACTTTTGTTCGTGGGAAAACCCCTTTAATAAATAAATGTCAATGCCAACATGGCTCCTCCTAAAATGTACGCCAATGACAATGAAAGGAAAGCAGCAAAGTCACAACGTCGAAGACAACAACGGGCAAATGAGACTCTTGAAGAGCAATAGCATCGCTGGGACAAAAACAATGCATATAAGCGTAGGCGTCAAGCACATGAGTCCGCTAATGCAAAAGTCATTAGATTATCACAGGATGCCATTAGGCAATAACAGCGCCGCAAACAGAAATCTGCACTTGAGCTAGGTTTTCTTTTTTTTCCTTTTTTTTTAGAAAAGTCCGGGGTCGAGTGCCCACCCCCCTTCTCCCTCCCTCCTCTCCTTCCCGCCTCCCTCCCTGAAGACGTCATACTCACCCTCCTCCAGCGGTGGCTGCAACTCCATCTCAGCGCCAGCAGCGCGTCCTGTCTTCAGCGGTCACGTGGTACCGCTCCTTAAGGTGATGAATATGCACATATTCATCACCTTAATGAGAGGTACCACGTGACCGCTGAAGACAGGAAGGATGACGCTGCACAGATGCCGGGAAGTTCTGCGCCGCGCAGTGAGAGGTGAGTATGACAGGGGAGGAGGATGGGGGAGCCATGCACGCAGGGTTGGAGGATAGAGGAGCCGTGCACGCAGGGTTGGAGGATAGAGGAGCCATGCATGCAGGGGAGGATAGGGGAGCCATGCACGCAGGGTGGGAGGATGAGGGAGCCATGCACGCAGGGTGGGAGGAGGATGAGGGAGCCATGAAAGCAGCGTGGGGGGATAGAGGAGCCATGCACGCAGGGGAGGAGGATGGTAGAGCTATGCACGCAGGGTGGGAGGATGGGGGAGCCATGCATGCAGGGTGGGAAGATGGAGCCATGCACGCAGGGTGGGAAGATGGGGGAGCCATGCACGCAGGGTGGGAAGATGGGGGAGCCATGCACGCAGGGTGGGAAGATGGGGGAGCCATGCACACAGGGTGGGAAGATGGGGGAGCCATGCACACAGGGTGGGAGGATGGAGTATAAATATGGAGTATAAATACTGGGCCCTATAGGGGGGACACAGTGTAAGAGGACAGTGTGAAGAGGGGGCCGGTATAGAAAGGAGAGGTCAGTGTGAAGAGTATGTACCATAGGAGGGACTGTGGGGGTCATATTTTGTGCAGACAATATAGTGAGGGACAATTTTTTATTCAGGAGCATTATAATGACACTTGTATCTTTAAGGGCATCATGTGGAGATTTTCTGCAAAAGAACGGAGAAGATGGAAGTCTGCAGAGACGAGCTGTGGATGAGAAAACTCATCATGGGGTCTGGACAAGATGAAGAAAAGAAGGAGAACGACTACAGATATGACATCATCTATAAGGTACCTGGATGTAAATGTTATGTGTGATACTAACTAATTCTCATGTTTTTATTTATGTTAGGAGCATTAAAGGGTTGTCCAGGTTTGTGATGAGTCTGCAGTCATTATTTGTGACTGCAGACTTCTGACTTCTCACAGTGCGCACTGCACGCTGTCAGGATTCTCTCGTGCTGGTGATTTACATACATGCGGTCATGTGCTGACTAGACATGTGTGGCCTCCGTCAATGAAAATTAACTGAGCGAGGCCGGGCACGTCTAGTCGGAATGTGGTCAGAAGTATACAAATCGCATGCTTGTACTGACATGACCGTCCACCGGCAAGGGAGAATCCTAAAAGTGTGCAGTGCATTCGCTGTGAGAATTCAGAAGCTGCGATGTCAGGATTCAGCTCTGCAGGTTCCAGTAGTCGTCACATGGACACTTCACTCATATGCGATTTTCATACTTATGGTCCTGTGACAACGAGCTTCTCTTCTGCTTCTCTCAGTTTTTCACTGAACATTGAGAGCATTAGGGAGAGGAGCTCGTGGGTACATGACTAAGTGTGCAAATCGCATATGTCCTTGGTGGAGGGGGGGCACCAAAATGAATTCTTGCCCCTGGTGCCAGATAACCTAGGTACTGTACACCTCTGCCGGTATGCCACTGCGAGCGGGGATTACCGGATCCGGTGGAGGGAGGTCTGTGCACAGTGCAGCCAGTGAGGCAGGGACTGAGGGTGTGCACAGAGAGAATGTTGGCCCGGAGACTGCCCGTCCCAGTCTACGCCGTAGCCTGGAGCCCTCATTATCATAGGAATATCTCAGTTAATAAATTGTTTTTCTGAAGCATTATAGAGTAGTTTTAGGACAGAGAGGGATGGTTAGGGATGAGCTAGCAAGGTGCAGGGACAGGTAGTGATAGCTACTTGCGGACATGTGCGGCAATTGTGGTTTTGTACTTGCGGTGATACAAAAAAACCAGCAGAGGGCGCCTCACCGCAAATGAAGCTAAATATAGCTCATTGTTCTATATTTAGCTTAATTCGCCGGGGTATTGCAGACATGGGCAGCCTGCATTAGTGGAGCTCGTGTCTGCAAAATATTTTAACCCATTCAGATGGATCTACATCGTTGGACCTTACAGATCCTCGGAAGGTAAGTATATTGTTGGTTTATTATTTTTTTTTAATTTACAGATCGAGGGTCTTCAGTGAGTGGATTGAGAGTAGAATAAATTAATACAACAGCCTTTGTGCTTTTTTCAATAAATTAATTTTTAATAATGTGTGTGTGTTTTTTTAACCCTTTACTAGTATTGGATTAATAATGGATAGGTGTCATATTTGACGCCTCTCCATTATTAATTTGGCTTAATGTCACCTTACAATAGCAAGGTGGAATTAACCCTTCATTACCCCATATCCCACCGCTACACGGGTGTTGTGAATTCTGTGGCAGAGTTCACTCCTGTGGTCACAAGTGGTACTTCGGCTGATTCTCTCTGGGATCTTCCGTTTGTGGAGGAAAGTGGTACTGCAGCTTCTGAGTTTTCTCCCTCAGGTGATCTGGTGAGCTCGTTAGCTTCTTCTCTACTTAACTCCACCTGATGCTTTGATCCATGCTTCCTGTCAATGTTCCAGTGTTGGACTGGTTTTTTCCCTGGATCATTCCTGTGGCCTGCTGCTCTGCAAAGCTAGGTTCTGCTTTTGTTATTTTGTTGCTATTTTTCAGTCCAGCTTGCTTTATTGGTTTTTTCTCGCCTGCTGGAAGCTCTGAGACGCAGAGGGACGACCTCCGTACCGTTAGTCGGTGCGGAGGGTCTTTTTGTCCCCTCTGCGTGGTTATTTATAGGTTTTTGTGCTGACCGCAAAGTTATCTTCCCTATCCTCGTTCTATTCAGCTAGTCGGGCCTCACTTTGCTAAATCTGTTTCATCTCTATGTTTGTGTTTTCATCTTACTCACAGTCATTATATGTGGGGGGCTGCCTTTTCCTTTGGGGAATTTCTCTGAGGCAAGGTAGGCTTATTTTTCTATCTTCAGGAATAGCTAGTTTATCAGGCTGTGACGAGGCACCTAGGTTCTGGTCAGGAGCGCTCCACGGCTACCTTTAGTGTGGTTTGATAGGATCAGGGATTGCGGTCTGCAGAGTTCCCACGTCTCAGAGCTCGTTCATTAATTTTGGGTGTTTGTCAGATCACTGTATGTGTTCTGACCGCTATGTCCATTGTGTTACTGAATTGGTTAACATAACACACGGGAATGGGAAGAGAGTGGCCAAGTGCCAGAATAGGCGCATCTTCCAGATGTGCCTTTTCTGGGGTGGCTGGGGGCAGATGTTTTTAGCCAGGGGGGGGGGAAGGCCAATAACCGTGGACCCTCTCCAGGCTATTAATATCTGCCCTCAGTCACTGGCTTTACCACTCTGGCGGAGAAAATTGTGCGGGAGCCCACACCAATTTTGTCCGCCATTTAACCCCTTATTTTACTAGCTAGAACAGCCAAATTTTGCACATACACACTACTAACATTAGTAGTGTGGAATATGCAAAAAAATGGTGATATGAGATGGTTTACTGTATGTAAACCAGGTCTCATATCATGTCGGGTTTAGGAAGGAGATAGCAAAAGCCGGTAATTGAATTACCGGCTTTCTGCTATCTCGCGCTGTATGAAGCAATAATATATATACATATATGTGTCTACTGACATATATATATATAGAGAGAGAGAGAGAGAGAGACAGTATATATGTTTTTTTTTTTTTTTAACACATGGATCCCTTGTATAGCGGTATGTCGGTTTTGCAAGCCTGCGATAAAAACACGCATTACGGCTGCCATACGGAGAATGCCATGCGCAAAAAACGGTGACACACCCTGCCTATGGAGGAGCTACGGACCACTATTTTCAGGACTTTTCAGCGTATTACGGCCGTAATATACGGACCGTATTTTCATACGCTGTGTGTGACGCCGGCCTAAGGCTGACATCACACTAGCAGTATCTGGTCAGTATTCTACATCAGTATTTGTAAGCCAAAACCAGGAGTGGAACAAATAGAGGAAAAGTATAATAGAAATATATGCACCACTTCTGTATTTATCACCTGCTCCTGGTTTTGGCTGAGAAATACTAATGTAAAATACTGACCAAATACTGATAGTGTGACGGCAGCCTAATGGTGTAAAATAATTGATCCAAAGTGGGAAATCACTCACAGTGAAACTGCAGATCTTTGGCTCCTGGCGGTGACATGGTGGCTATGATGATAGCTGTATAACATACAGAGTAGTGACATGAAGGCGTCTATAGTTGAGGATGCCTGATGGTGACATGATGATGGCTATGATACCTGGATGTGAAATAATGACGGCTGACTGTCATGGGCCAAAAAAGGTGCATGATGGTGGCTGTAGTGGAAGCTACTTGATAGTGACATGATGGTGGCTGCAGTGGTGGATACACTTTTACATCACGGTGATGATATAAAGGTGGAGGATGTCAGGAGTTTCACGGTAGTGATGTATAGATGACTGTAGTTGAGGATGCACGGTGGTCATTACTGCCTCTGGGATTTGGGATCTGACTGAGATCATCTCCAGATACTAATGACATTGTGGTTGAGGCATTGAGTTAGCCCTAGAACTAATGGCATTGAGTTCTAGGGCTGGCCGGTCCAAACTCTGGGATTGCGCCAGGGTTCCATGGCTGGCCGGTCCAAACTCTGGGATTGCGCCAGGTTCCATGACTGGCCGATCCAGACTCTGGGATTGCGCCAGAGTTCTAGGGCTTGTCAGTCCAGACTTTAGGATTGTGCCAGAGTTCAAGGGCTGGCAGGTCCAGAATTTGGGATCCCACTTGCGTACTAAGGTCAGCCGGTCCAGACCCTGGGATCGCGCCCACCCTCCGAATTTGGGATTGCGCCCGCCCCCCCGAGTCTGGGATCGCTCCCAAGTAATTAGATGGACCTCTGACGTCCAGGGTTCCTCTGGTTTAAGTTTTGTAGAACACCAGACCATTGCCTCATGACTGCTGTCCTGGGAGGGAGGTATGATGTATCCCTGCAGTCACAAACCCCTGGATCTTAGGAGGTTTCTCTCTACAAATTATATAGAATGCAAAGCTCTTCCAATTTGCCCCTAGTGTGTTTGACAGTAGTGGGCTCTGAAGCAGACGCCAATGAGACTGAAGGGCCACAAGTGAGGAGTCTGGCCCATACCAGGCGTGAGGCATTTGCTGCACCTGTGCTCTGCTTCCTGGCTGCTGGCTGGGAGGAGGAGAAAGGTGGTGAAAGGCCCGGACTGTTGCAGGGCACAGACACTGGCACCATTGTACATTCCTGAGGAGAGAGCCTGAATGGATCTGTGGCAGCACAAAGAGCATCTTACAATGGAGGTCTCATTAGGATGCACAGAGAAGGGTGGGCTGCTGCAAACCCCCTGCCTCTCTGCCTTCACTCCTTTACCCTCTGTCATCAGCTAGCCTTCATGTGGCTGACATGAAAAGCTCGGACTTTGAAAAGCCTAGGTGATGGTGCCAGCAGCCAAGTCCACACTGACTATATACTCCCTGCACACTCCTCTACACCCTCAGACCGGTCATCTATATATGTTCAAGTTCACGGAAAAAAGGACTCCAGCTTTCAGATCCAGTTGCAGAAAAAATCCGGTATTCCAGGATTCAAAACGTCTGGTGTTCGAAATGTGTGGGTTTCACAGAGTTCTCCCTTTTATTTTTACAATGTGTAGATCTCTTTAATGGATTAACAATAAAATCCAGATTTGATCTACAATTGGATCTGGAAGCTGGACCCCTTTACTTAAACTTGCATCTACAATTTCAAACCCTGGGTGGTGGTGTGGCCCGTGCTTCGTCACTATTTGGAGCTGAAAGGGTGAGCTGGTGTTTTTTTGTCACATTTTGATGTATATACAAGTATATGCACAGTTCAAAAAGATGATGGTTACATGCAAATCACAGATTGGACCTGTCCTGAATAAATCGTCATTTGTTATCACCAGTAAATGAAAACCAAGCGTCAAAGGTGGATTCAATGTGTGATAAACAAGATGGCAACTCCTAATGGGACTCTCCTGAGCACAACTGTGCCTGAGTATCCCCCCAAAATAGAGTGTCTGACCCCACGTGCCTGTGTGTCCCCAACAGTAGTGTATATGACCCCACCAGCCTGTGTCCCCAACAATAGTGTGTTTGACCCCATGTGCCTGTGTGTCCCCAACAATAGTGTGTATAACCCCACATGCCTGTGAGTCCCCAACAGTAGTGTATATGACCTCACGTGCCTGTGTCCCCAGCAGTAGTGTGTATGACCTCACGTGCCTGTGTGCGTTCTCAACCAACAGTAGTATCTGACCCAACTTGCCTGTGTGCCCTCAACAATAGTGTGAATGACCCTACATACATGTGTGCATTCTCTACCAACAGTAGTGTCTGACCCCCTCGAGCCTGTCTGCCCCCAATAATAGTGATTATGACCTGACGTGCCTGTGTGCTCCCAACAGGAATGTCTGACCTCACGTACCTGTGTGCCCCCAACAGTAGTGTATGAACCCACGTGCGTGTGTGCCCCCAACAGTAGTGTGTATGACCCCACGTGCCTCTGTGTCCCCAGCAGTAGTGTGTATGGCCCCACATGCCTGTGTGCGTTCTCTACCAACAGTAGTGTCTGACCCCACGTGCCTGTATGCCCCCAACAGTAGTGTATGACCCCTTATGCCTGTGTGCCCCCAACAGTAGTGTATGAACCCACGTGTGTGTGTGCCCCCAACAGTAGTGTGTATGACCCCACATGCCTCTGTGTCGCCAGCAGTAGTGTGTATGACCTCACGTGCCTGTGTACGTTCTCTACCATCAGTAGTGTCTTACACCACATGCCTGTGTGCCCCCAACAATAGTGGGTATGAAGCCACGTGCCTGTGTGCATTATCTACCAACAGTAGTATCTGATCCCAGGTGCCTGTGTGCCCCCAATAATAGTGGGTGACCCCACGTGTCTGTGCCCCCCAACAGTAGTGTATATGACTTCTCGTGCCTGTGTCCCCAACAGTAGTGTATATGACCCCATGTGCCTGTCTCTAATAGTAGTGTACGACCCCACTTGCCTGTGTGCCCCTAACAATAGTGTGTCTGACTCCACGTGCCTGTGTGCCCCCACAATAGTGTATGACCCCATGTGCCCCCAACAAGAGTGTGTATGACTCCACGTCCCTGTGTGCCCCCAAAAGTAGTGTCTGACCCTACGTGGCTGTGTGCCACCAACAGTAGTGTATGACCCCATGTGCCTGTGTCTCCAATAGTAGTGTGTATGAACCCACGTGCCTGTGTGCCCCTAACAATAGAGTGTCTGACTCCATGTGCCTGGGTGCCCACAATCGTAGTGTCTGATCTCACGTGCCTGTGTGCCACCCAACAACAGTGTGTATGACCCTATGTGTCTGTGTGCTCCCAACAATAGTGTGTATGACCCCACGTGCCTGTGTGCGTTCTCTACCAACAGTAGTGTTTGACACCATGTGCCTCTGTGCTCTGTTCCCATGGGTCCCCATCAGTAGTGTATATGACCCCATGTGCCTGTATCCCCAACAGTAGTGTGTATGACCCCATTTCCCTGTGTGCATTCTCTACCAACAGAAATATCTGACCCCACATGTCTGTGTACCCTCAATAATAGTGTGTCTGACTCCACTTGCCTATGTGCCTCCAATAATGTGCCTAACCCCACGTGCCTCTGTGCCCCCAACAATAGTGTATGATCTCGTAGTTGTGTGCCCAAATAGTGTGTATGACTCCATATGCTTGTGTGTCCCCCACAGAAGTGTCTATGACCCTACATGCCTGTGTGCCCCGAACAGTAGTGTGTGTGACCCCACGTGCCTGTGTGCCCCGCCACAGTAGTGTGTATAACCCCATGTGCCTGTGTGTCCCCAACAAAAGTATGTATGACCCTACGAGCCTGTGTGCTCCCAAAAGTAGTGTGTATGAAACCTCATGCCTGTGTTCCCCCAATAATAATATGTATCACCCTATGTGCCTGTGTGTCCCCAACAGTAATGTGTATGACCCCACATGCCTGTCTGCCCCAACTGTACTGTGTATGACCCCACGTACCGGTGTATGCCCAACAGTACTGTGCATGACCCCACGTGCCAGTCTGTCCCCAATAATAGTGTGTATGACCCCAAGTGCCTGTCTACCCCCAACAGTAGTGTGTATGACCCCATGTGCCTGTGTGTCCCCAATAGTATTGTCTGTCCCCATGTGCCTGTGTGCTCCAACAGTAGTGTGTATGATCCCACATGCCTGTGTGCATTATCTACCAACAGTAGTGTCTGATTCTACAGTTGTGGCCAAAAGTATTGACACCCCTGCAATTCTGTCAGATAATACTCAGTTTCTTCCTGAAAATGATTGCAAACACAAAATCTTTGGTATTAGTATCTTCATTTGTCTTAAATGAAAAAACACAAAAGAGAATGATGCAAAAAGCAAAACATTGATTATTTCACACAAAACTCCAAAAATGGGCCAGACAAAAGTATTGGCACCCTCAGCCTAATACTTGGTTGCACAACCTTTAGCCAAAATAACTGCGACCAACCGCTTCCCGTAACCATCAATGAGTTTCTTACAATGCTCTGCTGGAATTTTAGACCATTCTTCTTTGGCAAACTGCTCCAGGTCCCTGATATTTGAAGGGTGCCTTCTCCAAACTGCCATTTTTATATCTCTCCACAGGTGTTCTATGGGATTCAGGTCTGGACTCATTGCTGGCCACCATAGAAGTCTCCAGTGCTTTCTCTCAAACCATTTTCTAGTGCTTTTTGAAGTGTGGTTTGGGTCATTGTCCTGCTGGAAGACCCATGACCTCTGAGGGAGATTCAGCTTTCTCACACTGGGCCTTACATTATGCTGCAAAAATTTGTTGTTAGTCTTCAGACTTCATAATGCCATGCACACGGTCAAAGCAGTCCAGTGCCAGAGGCAGCAAAGCAACCCCAAAACATCAGGGAACCTCCGCCATGTTTGACTGTAGGGACCGTGTTCTTTTCTTTGAAGGCCTCTTTTTTTCTCCTGCAAATTCTATGTTGATGCCTTTGCCCAAAAAGCTTTACTTTTGTCTCATCTGACCAGAGAACATTCTTCCAAAACATTTTAGGCTTTTTCGGGTAAGTTTTGGCAAACTCCAACCTGGCTTTTTTGTGTCTCGGGGTAAGAAGTGGGGTCTTCCTCTTTCTTCTACCATACAGTCCCTTTTCATTCAGACGCCGACGGATAGTACGGGTTGACACTGTTGTACCCTCGGACTGCAGGGCAGCTTGAACTTGTTTGGATGTTAGTCAAGGATCTTTATCTAACATCCGCACAATCTTGCGTTGAAATCTCTTGTCAATTTTTCTTTTCCGTCCACATCTAGGGAGGTTAGCCACAGTGCCATGGGCTTTAAACTTCTTGATGACACTGCGCACGGTAGACACAGGAACATTCAGGTCTTTGGAGATGGACTTGTAGCCTTGAGATTGCTCATGCTTCCTCACAATTTGGTTTCTCAAGTCCTCAGACAGTTCTTTGGTCTTCTTTCTTTTCTCTATGCTCAATGTGGTACACACAAGGACACAGGACAGAGGTTGAGTCAACTTTAATCCATGTCAACTGGCTGCAAGTGTGATTTAGTTATTGCCAACACCTGTTAGGTGCCACAGGTAAGTTACAGGTGCTGTTAATTACACAAATTAGAGAAGCATCACATGATTTTTCGAACAGTGCCAATACTTTTGTCCACCCCCTTTTTTATGTTTGGTGTGGAATTACAGTACAGACCAAAAGTTTGGACACACCTTCTCATTTAAAGATTTTTCTGTATTTTCATGACTATTAAAATTGTAAATTCACACTGAAGGCATCAAAACTATTAATTAATACATGTGGAATTATATACTTAACAAAAAAGTGTGAAACAACTGAAAATATGTCTTATTTTCTAGGTTCTTCAAAGTAGCCACCTTTTGCTTTGATGACTGCTTTGCACACTCTTGGCATTCTCTTGATGAGCTTCAAGAGGTAGTCACCGGAAATGGATTTCACTTCACAGGTGTGCCCTGTCAGGTTTAATAAGTGGGATTTCTTGCCTTATAAATGGGGTTGGGACCATCAGTTGTGTTGTGCAGAAGTCTGGTGGATACACAGCTGATAGTCCTACTGAATAGACTGTTAGAATTTGTATTATGGCAAGAAAAAAGCAGCTAAGTAAAGAAAAACGAGTGGCCATCATTACTTTAAGAAATGAAGGTCAGTCAGTCCAAAAAATTGGGAAAACTTTGAAAGTGTCCCTAAGTGCAGTTGCAAAAACCATCAAGCGCTACAAAGACCTCCCCAGGAAAGGAAGACCAAGAGTCACCTCTGCTTCTGAGGATAAGTTTATCCGAGTCACCAGCCTCAGAAATCGCAGGTTAACAGCAGCTCAGATTAGAGACCAGGTCAATGCCACACAGAGTTCTAGCAGCAGACACATCTCTACAACAACTGTTAAGAGGAGACTTTGTGCAACAGGCCTTCATAGAAAAATAGCTGCTAGGAAACCACTGCTAAGGACTGGCAACAAGCAAAAGAGACTTGTTTGGGCTAAAGAGCACAAGGAATGGACATTAGACCAGTGGAAATCTGTGCTTTGGTCTGATGAGTCCAAATTTGAGATCTTTGGTTCCAACCACCGTTTCTTTGTGCGGCGCAGAAAAGGTGAACGGATGGACCCTACATGCCTGGTTCCCACCGTGAAGCATGGAGGAGGAGGAGTGATGGTGTGGGGGTGCTTTGCTGGTGACACTGTTGGGAATTTATTCAAAATTGAAGGCATACTGAACCAGCATGGCTACCACAGCATCTTGCAGCGGCATGCTATTCCATCCGGTTTGCGTTTAGTTGGACCATCATTTATTTTTCAACAGGACAATGACCCCAAACACACCTCCAGGCTGTGTAAGGGCTATTTGTCCAAGAAAGAGAGTGATGGGGTGCTATGCCAGATGACCTGATGGTTTGGGGTGAGCTGGACCGCAGAGTGAAGGCAAAAGGGCTAAGCATCTCTGGGAACTCCTTCAAGATTGTTGGAAGACCATTTCCGGTGACTACCTCTTGAAGCTCATCAAGAGAATGCCAAGAGTGTGCAAAGCAGTCATCAAAGCAAAAGGTGGCTACATTGAAGAACCTAGAATATAAGACATAATTTCAGTTGATTTATACTTTTTTGTTAAGTATATAATTCCACATGTGTTAATTCATAGTTTTGATGCCTTTGTGTGAATTTACAATTTTCATAGTTATGAAAATACAGAAAAATGTTTAAATGAGAAGGTGTGTCCAAACTTTTGGTCTGTACTGTATCTCCAATTTGGCTTTAGGACAATTCTTTTTGTGTTTTTTTTTTCATTTAAGACAAATTAAATGAGAATAATAATAACAAAGAATTTGTGTTTGCAATCATTTTCAGGAAGAAACTGAGTATTATCTGACAGAATTGCAGGGGTGTCAATACTTTTGGCCACAACTGTATGTGCCTGTGTGCCTCCAACAGTAGTGTATGAGCCCAAGTGACTGTGTCTGTTCTCAAAGAACAGTAGTGTCTAATACCACGTGCCTGTGTGCCCCCAACCATAATATGTATGATCCCTCATGCCTGTTGTCAAATAATAGAAGTTCTGATTATGTCAATTACACATACAGGACTCTCAGTTGCAGTTTCCTCTGCCTGCCAGCTAAAGGCTGGAATTCTAAGCCACTCTCCCTCCCTCCCCCCTGCTATATGGCTGTAATGTGAGCCCAGTGTGCCAGCAACATTCAGTGGAATCGCTGAGGAATTTATATGGCTCTGTGCTGTGAAAGCCAGTCTCTGTGTAAACCCCTCATTCCCCCTCCCGCCTGATACTAGATAAAACTGCTACAGCCTGCTCCAAAATGCATGGGACTCTTTTGTTCTTTTAAAGTTATGTATACTGGCACAGATCTGGGCTTGAGCTACAAGGATTATATATATATATATATATATATATATATATATATATATGTATATATATTTTCTACTTAAAAGAATCCCCCTGACGTGGTGAACATCGTGATAATTGTGTAATTTTTATACGAGGTTCATACAGCGAGTTATGTATAGAAATGGTTTGTCATAACTCTAAGAAAGGGGAGGATTCAGCATCTGAGTGAGGTCACCACAGGGGGAGTGCCTTGGTTTTGGGCTGGGAGATAAGTGAGTGAGACATCAGTCTTCACTGTCTTTTTGTCCTGGGTCTAGCTACGAGACCGGGGTGTGATGCATCTATTTGTGGGCCCTTTCCCATAGCACACGGTCAGCCATAAGATGAAATGATATGAATGAAATGTAAATGTTTTTCAACTTTAATCCTATTTTATTTGTAATTGTACTGTACATACGATACTTGTCTTCTTTATAATCTTTTTATACTTCTGTAAACACTGCCTACCTTTTTTGGAGTAAAATATATAAAATGACTGGCTTTGTCTCTCCTTGCTCTATAACGAACTGTCACGTCCTCTGAAGTGAATTATGCTACTAATCTGGGTTGGTTCCGGACCTGTTATTAGTTAAGAAATCGGAGCTGGTGGCATCGGGAGTTGTCCTGGGCGGTTGGGAGGCTCTGTAGTAACGGCGGCATTATTGTTCCTGCCTGATTGGGAGTAGTTATATCACCCTCGCTGCAGCATGCCCATTAGCCAGTACAAAATAAGGCAGCCTTTCTGGCAACTAATTATTCTAGCTGCAGTACCCGGTCTGACCTGAGGGTATGGGGGCACCAGGGAGCTGCAATTTCCAAACCGGAACTGAGAAGTGGGATATAGATAAATCCCCTTCAGAAAGGAACCAGGGGCAACCAAACAACCCCGGTTCATGACAAATTGGTGTGAGTGGTGGGAAAGATAAGGATATCCTCCCCATGAGAGGTGAGACCTGTGTTCCTCCAGTAATAGTGTGTATGGCCCCGCATGCCTGTGTGTCCCCAACAGTAGTATGTATGACCTCATGTGCCTGTGTGCCTCCAACAGTAGGGTGTATATCCCCTCGTGCCTTTCTGCCCCAAACAATAGTTTGTCTGACTTTATATGCCTGTGTGTCCCCAACAGTATTGTGTATGACCTCATGTGCCTGTGTGCCTCCAACAGTAGGGTATATATCCCCTCGTGCCTTTCTGCCCCCAACAGTAGTTTGTATGACTTTATATGCCTGTGTGTCCCCAACAGTAGTGTGTATGGCCCCACGTGCCTGTGTGCGTTCTCTACCAAGAGTAGTGTTTGACCCCACATGCCTGTGTGCACCCAACAGTAGTGTGTGTGACCCCACATGCCTGTGTACATTCTCTACCAAGAGTCGTGTCTGACCCCACGTGCCTGTGCGCCCCCAATAATAGTGTCTATGATCCCACGTGCCTGTGTGGGTTCCATATCAACAGTAGTATCTGACCCCACGTTCCTGTGTGTCCCAAATAATAGTATGTTTGACCCCATGTGCCTGTGTGGCCCCCAACAGTACTGTGTATGACCCCATGTGCCTGTGTGTCCCCAACAGTAGTGTATGACCCCACATGCCTGTGTGCCCCCAACAGTAGTGTGTATGATCCCACGTGCCTGTGTGCCCCCAACAGTAGTGTGTATGGTCCCACGTGCCTGTCTGCTCCCAACAATAGTGTGTATGGCCCCACATGCCTGTGTATCCCCAACATTACTGTGTATGACCCCACGTGCCTGTGTGTCCCCAACATTAGTGTGTATGACCCCATGCGCTGGTTTGTTCCCAACAGTAGTGTGTCTGACCCCACGTGCCTATGTGTCCCCAACTGTAGTGTGTATGACCCTACGGCCCTTTGTGCCTCGAACACTAGTGTGTATGACCTCATGTGCCCATCTACCCCCAACAGTAGTGTGTATGACCCCACGTGCCTGTGTTCCCAACAGTGTGTCTGACCCCACGTGCCTGTGTGCCCACAACAGTAGTGGGTATGACCCCACATGCCTTTGTGCATTCTCTACCAACAGCAGTGTCTGACCCCACGTGCCTGTGTGTTCCCAACAGTAGTGTGTATGACCCCATATTCCTGTGTGCATTCTCTACCAACAGTAGTGTCTGACTCTACCTGCCTGTGTGCCTCCAATAGTAGTGTATGACCTCACATGCCTGTGTGCATCCTCTACCAACAGGAGTGTCTTACACCATGTGCCTGTGTGCCCCCAACAATAGTGTGTATGATCCTTCATGCCTGTGTCCCCCAATAATACTGTGTATGGCCCCACATGCCTGTGTCCCCAACAATAGTGTGTATGACCCCACGTGCCTGTGTGCCCCAACAGTAGTGTGTATGACCCCAAGTGCCTGTGTGTCCCCAACAGAAGTGTGTCTGACCCCACGTGCCTTCATGTCCCCAACTGTAGTGTGTATGACCCTATGTGCCTCCAACAGTAGGGTTTATGTCCCCATGTGCCAGTGTGCATTCTGTACCAACAGTAGTCTCTGACTCCTCATGCCTGTGTTCCCCCAAGAGTAGTGTGCCCCACATTTTAAATAAGACATTGAAAAACTGGATCAAATTCAGAGAAGAGCTACCGGCATTGTGAGCAGACTGCAAAGTAAGTCCTACGAGGAACGATTAAAGGATCTGGGCATGTTTAGCTTGGAAAAAAGAAGACTAAGAGTTGACTTAATAGCTGTCTACTATTATCTGAGGGGCTGTCACAGTGTAGAGGGATCATCATTCTCATTTGCACAAGGAAACACGAGAAACAATGGAATGAAACTGAAAGGGAGAAGATACAAATTGCAGTTGTGTTCAAAAGTTTACATACCCTGGCAGCATTTTTGCTTTCTTCAGAGAATATGAATGATAACACCAAAACTTTTTCTCCACTCATGGATAGTGGTTGGGTGAAGCCATTTGTTGTGAAACTACTATGTTTTCTATTTTTAAATCATAATGAGAACCCAAAACAATCAAATGACTCTGATCAAAAGTTTACATACCCCATTTCTTAATACCATGTACTGTCCCCTCGAACATCAAAGACAGCTTGCAGTCTTTTGTAGTAGTTGTGGATAAGGTTTTTTATTTTTGACATGGTAAAGTGGCCATATTTCTTGGCAAAAAGCCTCCAGTTCCTGTAAATTCCTGGGCTGTCTAGCATGAACTGCGCGCTTGAGATCTCCCCAGAGTGGCTCAATGATATTGAGGTTAGGAGACTGAGATGGCCACTCCAGAACCTTCACTTTGTTCTGCTGTAGCCAATGACAGGTCGACTTGGCCTTGTGTTTTGGATCGTTGTCATGTTGGAATGCCTAAGTACATCCTATGCTCAGCTTCCGGGCAGATGAGTGCAAATTTGCCTCCAGTGTTTGCTGCTAACGACCAAGTTTCCTGTGCCTTTGTAGCTCACACATCCCCAAAACTTCAATGATCTACTTCTGTGCTTTACAGTAGGAATGATGTTCCTTTCATTATAGGCTCTGTTGAATGTTTATGGTGTGTCCAAAAAGTTCAATTTTGGTCTGATTACTCCAAATTACCTCATTCCAGAAGTTTTGAGGCTTGTCTCTGTGCTGTTTTGTGTATTGTAGGTGAGATACTTTGTGGCATTTGCGCAGTAATGGCTTTCTTCTGGTGACTTGACCATGCAGTCCATTTTTCTTTAAGTGCCTCCTTACTGTGCATCTTGAAACAACCACACCGCTAGTTTTCAGAGAGTCCTATGTTTCAGCTGATGTTATTGGTGGGTTTTTCTTTGCATTCCAAACAATTTTCCTGGCAGTTGTGGATGGCATTTTTGTTGGTATATCTGATCGTGGTTTTGTTTTTACAGAGCCCCTGATTTTCCATTTGTTAATCACAGTTTGAACGCTGCTGACGGGCATTATCAATTCCTTGGATATCTTTTTGCATCCCTTTCCTGTTTTTATAAAGTTCAACTACCTTTTCTTGTAGATCCGTTGACAATTGTATTGCTTTCCCCATGACTCACAATCCAGAAACGTCAGTGGCTGGCTGTCATGATATGGTATGAAATATCATAAGTAGTTCTCTTGCTAGCCTGCGTGGGCTAAGCCCCCCTTCTTGGAGTGATGCTGAAACAGTTTGTAGCTTCAAATTCCTGGCTTTCAACTCCCAAATTCCTCATCACCCCTCGCCAAAGGTATTTACGACTAGCATTTCCTGCAGTGTAAACTCTTTTCCAGCAAGAACTGGATTCTAAGTCGCTTGAATGCAGGGAAGTTCTTTGTTCTGTGTTTGTGAGATATTAGGCACACCATTTACGTTACGAATACGAAAATATATATTGTTAGAGTCCATCGGAGGATCTATACATCGCTCGAAGCACGGGCTTCTAACTCCATCTGGTAAAGAAGTAGGGTTTTCTCGTTAAATATGTATCCCAGATAGGACATATTTGATATCATTAGAATGCCCACGTTAATCCGAGATGAATGATGGGTTTGTTATGTCTATGACATGTTTTGTAGCGAAGTTCTAGAAATTAGAGAAAATAGTTTAAAGTTTAGTTAGACTGAAGAGGTAGGAGGGACGAGGTGATCCAACCCCTTTCTGGGATGTTACAGGCTGAAGTTATAACTGTCTGCCCAGATCCCCAGCTCATTCTTCTTCTTGTCTTCTGCTCTCCTCCTGAAGCCCTGAGCACGTCCAATGAGCTGGGACGTATGGTTGCCTGCCATGCTTTGAACATGTGAGTGTCACCTTTTCTCATTTAATCCCTGTTTATTTCATAATTACCCTTGTACATATTTGCAATTGTCTCATTTGTAACATCTTTATAAAATATTTTTGATAAAGCACTGCCTAATTTTTTATGGGATATAATATTATATGTTAGTTCATTCTCCATGCTCTAAAAACCGTACCCTAAGTCTTCTGAAGGGAAATATGCTACTGTTGTGTTGCGTTAGCTTCGGACCCATTTAATCGAAGCTGGTGGCAGCGATAGTGTGCTGACTTTTGGGGTTATGTTGTAGCGACTGCGGCATTGATAATTATTGTTCCTGCCTGAGTGGGAGTAGTTTACCGCATCGCTGCAGCGTGCCCAATAGCCAGTACATAGCAGGCAGCCTGTCGGGCGACCAATTACCCAGGGTGCAGTACCTAATCTGACCTGAGAGTAAGGGGGGGCGCCAGAGAGCTGCAAGTGTTAAGTGGAACTGTAAGCGGGATATACATAAATCCCTGCAGTTTGTGGTATATTGAAAAGCAGTGGGATACCTAAAATAAGCCCCTGCTGTAAACTAAGAGGTCAATAGCCTTGTGTGTGTTTCATCCCGTCGTGGAGTGGAGGGATAACTAAGATAAGCCCCCCTGCACATGTGATAGCCGTCTGTTGGCCTAAAGTCACCTCGATCTGTGACGTAGGGGTGACGGTCACGGTGTGAATCGTGACAAATTGGTGACAGCGGTCAGGGGATTCCTGACAAATTGGTGGCAAGGCGGTGGGATATCTTAGAGCATTAGTGATTTGGTTTGAGTCATCATTCCTCTCACTAAAAACTTGCAGAAAGTTCTTGCGAGGACTCTGCGCAAATAAGTTTGGAGAACGAACTCAGGGTTTTATTAGTCTTGAGACAATTGCGTACTGGTAATTATCCCCTCCCTTTCTCTTCGTTTTTCTGTCCTATCTTTTATTTGGCAACCATGGTTGTGCTGGGAGATGTCTTTTATGAGCAGCAGACCAGAGACACCCTTATTGGCTTATGCAAGTCACAGAACATTGACTTTGCGGGCAAAAACAAAGCCCAACTGGTCGCAGATCTGGTGCAATGGGAAGCCGCTCTAGACCACTCTCAGAGCTCAGAGGCCGCAGAAGCCAGCACCAGCGAACATGCAGCAGAGGTCCAACCACTGAATGCTGGCCCTGTTAGTAATCCGGGCGAATTGGACCCCCACCTGCAAGCGGCCTTGAAAGAATTCCCCACTGACCACCATGAGTGACGTCGGCAGCTGATTCAGCAATACCGGCAGGAGGCCGAGGCCCGAGCCGAGCGAGAGGCCCAGGCCCAGCGAGCCGAGCGAGAGGCCCAAGCGGAGTGGGAGTACCAGCTGCAGTTAGCCCGACTGCAAATGCAGGGGTTTCCCAGACCAACCGTGAGCCCAGCAGCGCTCAGACACCGATCACTTCCCTGTTATGGAGAAGGACGGAGATTTGGACACGTTTCTGCGGGCCTTTGAGAAAGCCTGCAGACAGTACCGGCTGCCTACAGATGAATGGGCACGATACCTGACACCAGGGCTGAGAGGCAAAGCTCTGGAGGCGTTTGCTGCCCTCCCTCAAGAACAAGATGGTGACTATGAGGCCATCAAGCAGGCTCTGATAGCCAAGTACCAGCTTACACCCGAGGTGTACCGTAGAAAGTTCCGGACCCTCCAACGTGGCCCACACGACAGTTACAGTGATGTGGTGCATGGACTGGGGACCCACTTTGACCAGTGGACCCAAGGACTGTCAGTGACCACCTTTCCACAGCTGCGAGACCTGATGATCAAAGACCAGTTCTTTCATCTTTGCCCAGCTGAGGTGCGACAGTCCGTGATGGACAAAGAACCCAAAGACGTGCCGATGCCTATGAGGCCAACCGTAGATCGGAAGTGCGGAAGCCAGTCACCACCAGCTGGAGAGGGAGTAAGCCTGCAACCAACGCCAGTACCCCTGCCAGCCAACACACCAGAGGTCCTGGCCCCGTGGCCAACAGCACCAGAACCAACACCAAACCTCGCAAGTGTTACACCTGCAATCAGACTGGTCATATCAGTCCCTCCTGCCCAACCAAGCAGAAGAACCTCCCAGCCAAGGCCCCAGGGCCTAATGCAGCAGTTCTTTTGGTGCGTGGTGTGATTGGGAGGGTGTGTGACAACGTACAGCACGTCACTATGGGAGGCCATGTTGCTACAGGCCTCAAAGACACCGGGGCTGAACGAACCCTCATCCGACCCGAACTGGCGGCCCCTGAAGAAATCATTCTGGGGAAAACCCTAACTGTCACTGGGATTGGGGGCATCAGCTGTCCCTTACCGATGGCCCGGGTTTTTATTGATTGGGGTGCCGGGAGCGGGGTGAAAGAAGTGGGGCTGTCTGATAATTTGCCCACTGATGTTTTGTTGGGGACTGATTTGGGGAGGTTGGTTGCACACTACGTCCCTGACACCCCTCCCCAATCTACTAATGAGGGTAACGTTAACCCTGATGATGATGATGATGATGATGGGAAATCGCATGTTACCTGACCATGCTTTATCTTGTAATGATGCATCTAATAACCATTTTTTTCCTAGGATTGATGGTGAAAATGTTGTACCTGTGCCAGCTGAACCTGATAATGATTTTTCTGTGAAGGTTAATGTGTCCATAGGTACAGGCGTGCCCAGCCACGTCGCTCTGCGGAGTGAGACGGCTGAGGAACCCCTAACAGGGGCAAGTGTCGGTGCTACAGGAAATAGGGAGATGCATGGGAACCGTGAGGAAGGTGACGCTATGAAGGTGACCAGTGCCACCGAGGAAGGTAACTGGCTCATAAGTGGCACTGCCCCTGGAGTGCTGGGGGTGGATGGGGAGGTAGAGCCCATAGCAGCGCCGGCTGATGGGACTGTAGAAACCCCCGGGGAGACAACCTACGTAGCTGCTGTCACCCGCAGTCAGAGTGCCCGGAACGCAGATAACTGTCGGCCTTCCGGACCCTCCTCAGTCATCACTGTGACTGAACCAGAGGTAGACCCAGAGCAGGTCCAAGAGGGTTCCCGTGGGGAAGGGACCCTGACATCGCTTCTGGCTTCCCCTAGCCAGGAGTTTCAGGTGGCTCTGCACACAGATGCGAGACTAGAGAGTTTGAGACAGCTTGCCGGGACGCTCTTCTCCGAGACTGATAAGGAGAAGGTGTTCTGGGAACGAGGAAGGTTGTACCGGGAGACAGTACCCGGAGAATCACAAAAGGAGTGGTTGAGGGAAAGACTGCTGGTCGTCCCGCAGCAATTCCGGGGTGAGTTGTTGCGGATTGCCCATGAGATCCCGCTAGCTGGACACTTGGGGATCAGCAAAACTAAGGCCCGGCTGTCTCAACACTTCTATTGGCCTAAGATGGGGACAGATGTGTCAAACTACTGCCGCTCCTGTGTCACCTGTCAAAGAGTGGGGAAGGCGGGGCCTGCTCTTAAGGCTCCCCTGATCCCGTTGCCAGTGATAGAGGAGCCTTTCCAGAGGATCGCGGTGGACATTGTGGGCCCGCTGGCCATCCCCAGCAGCTCTGGCAAGCAATATATCCTTACTGTGGTAGACTACGCTACCTGTTGTGAATTCTGTTATTGAACTCCCTCCTGTGGTCATGAATGGTACTTCGGCGAGTTCTGTCCATGGACTTCCTCTGGTGGCTGTGAGTGGAGCTGCTGCTTCTGAGTTTCCTTCCACAGGTGACGTAGGTTATTCTTTGGCTGGCTGCTCTATTTAACTCCACTCAGATCGTTACTCTTTGCCAGCTGCAATGTTCTTGTGGTTCAGTTCGCTCTTGGATCTTTCTGGTGACCTGTCTACTCCAGCAGAAACTAAGTCCCTGCTAGTTAATTATTTGTTCATTGTTTCCTTGTCCAGCTGGCTATCATGATTTTTCCTTGCTAGTTGGAAGCTCTGGGATGCAGAGTGGCACCTCCGCACCGTGAGTTGGTGCGGAGGTCTTTTTGCACACTCTGCGTGGTCTTTTTGCAGTTTTTTGTGCTGACCGCAAATATACCTTTCCTATCCTCAGTCTGTTTAGTAAGTCTGGCCTCCCTTTGCTGAAACCTGTTTCATTTCTGTGTTTGTGACTTCCATCTTAACTCACAGTCAATATATGTGGGGGGCTGCCTATTCCTTTGGTGGAATTTCTCTGAGGCAAGGTAGGCTTTATTTTCTATCTTTAGGGCTAGTTAGCTCTTAGGCTGTGAAGAGGCGTCTAGGTCGTGTTAGGTACGCTCCACGGCTATTTCTAGTTGTGTGATAAGATTAGGGGTTGCGGTCAGCAGAGCTCCCACTTCCCAGAGCTTGTCCTGTGTGAGTTTAACAATCAGGTCGTTCCGGGTGCTCCTAACCACCAGGTCCATAACAGTACAGCTGGCCCAAAGTATTAATGCATCTCAATAGAGGGATAAGAGAAGTTCTGAGACCATTTTTTTTTCTCTGCAGTGTTTTTTGTCTTTCTTTTCCCCTTAACCTCTGGGTGGTTCAGGACACAGGTGTAGATATGGACATACAAGGTCTGTCCTCTTGTGTGGATTATCTCACTGCAAGGGTACAAAACATTCAAGATTTTGTGGTTCAGAATCCGATGTTAGAGCCTAGAATTCCAATTCCTGATTTGTTTTCTGGAGATACAGTGGGGCAAAAAAGTATTTAGTCAGTCAGCAATAGTGCAAGTTCCACCACTTAAAAAGATGAGAGGCGTCTGTAATTTACATCATAGGTAGACCTCAACTATGGGAGACAAACTGAGAAAAAAAAATCCAGAAAATCACATTGTCTGTTTTTTTAACAATTTATTTGCATATTATGGTGGAAAATAAGTATTTGGTCAGAAACAAAATTTCATCTCAATACTTTGTAATATATCCTTTGTTGGCAATGACAGAGGTCAAACGTTTTCTGTAAGTCTTCACAAGGTTGCCACACACTGTTGTTGGTATGTTGGCCCATTCCTCCATGCAGATCTCCTCTAGAGCAGTGATGTTTTTGGCTTTTCGCTTGGCAACACGGACTTTCAACTCCCTCCAAAGGTTTTCTATAGGGTTGAGATCTGGAGACTGGCTAGGCCACTCCAAGACCTTGAAATGCTTCTTACGAAGCCACTCCTTCGTTGCCTTGGCGGTGTGCTTTGGATCATTGTCATGTTAAAAGACCCTGCCACGTTTCATCTTCAATGCCCTTGCTCATGGAAGGAGGTTTGCACTCAAAATCTCACGATACATGGCCCCATTCATTCTTTCATGTACCCGGATCAGTTGTCCTGGCCCCTTTGCAGAAAAACAGCCCCAAAGCATGATGTTTCCACCACCATGCTTTACAGTAGGTATGGTGTTTGATGGATACAACTCAGTATTCTTTTTCCTCCAAACACGACAAGTTGTGTTTCTACCAAACAGTTCCAGTTTGGTTTCATCAGACCATAGGACATTCTCCCAAAACTCCTCTGGATCATCCAAATGCTCTCTAGCAAACTTCAGACGGGCCCGGACATGTACTGGCTTAAGCAGTGGGACACGTCTGGCACTGCAGGATCTGAGTCCATGGTGGCGTAGTGTGTTACTTATGGTAGGCCTTGTTACATTGGTCCCAGCTCTCTGCAGTTTATTCACTAGTTCCCCCCGCGTGATTCTGGGATTTTTGCTCACCGTTCTTGTGATCATTCTGACCCCAAGGGGTGGGATTTTGCGTGGAGCCCCAGATCGAGGGAGATTATCAGTGGTCTTGTATGTCTTCCATTTTCTAATTATTGCTCCCACTGTTGATTTCTTCACTCCAAGCTGGTTGGCTATTGCAGATTCAGTCTTCCCAGCCTGGTGCAGGGCTACAATTTTGTTTCTGGTGTCCTTTGACAGCTCTTTGGTCTTCACCATAGTGGAGTTTGGAGTCAGACTGTTTGAGGGTGTGCACAGGTGTCTTTTTATACTGATAACAAGTTTAAACAGGTGCCATTACTACAGGTAATGAGTGGAGGAAAGAGGAGACTCTTAAAGAAGAAGTTACAGGTCTGTGAGAGCCAGAAATCTTGATTGTTTGTTTCTGACCAAATACTTATTTTCCACCATAATATGCAAATAAATTGTTAAAAAAACAGACAATGTGATTTTCTGGATTTTTTTTTCTCAGTTTGTCTTCCATAGTTGAGGTCTACCCATGATGTAAATTACAGACGCCTCTCATCTTTTTAAGTGGTGGAACTTGCACTATTGCTGACTGACTAAATACTTTTTTGCCCCACTGTAGATCTAAGTTCCTGAATTTCAAAAATAATTGTAAACTGTTTCTAACTTTGAAACCCCGATCCTCTGGTGACCCCGTTCAACAAGTAAAAATCATTATTTCTTTGTTAAAGACTGGGCATTTTCCCTTGCGCCAGGAGATCCTGCATTGCGTGATGTAGATGCGTTTTTTCTGGCGCTTGGATTGCTTTATGATGAACCAAATTCAGTGGATCAGGTAGAAAAAATCTTGCTGGCTTTGTGTCAGGGTCAGGATGAAGCGGAGGTGTACTGTCAGAAGTTTAGAAAGTGGTCTCTGCTTACTCAGTTGAATGAGTGTGCCCTGGCGGCAATTTTCAGAAAGGGTCTTTCTGAAGCCCTTAAGGATGTCATGGTGGGATTTCCCACGCCTGCTGGTCTGAATGAGTCTATGTCCTTGGCCATTCAGATCGATCGGCGCTTGCGTGAGCGCAAAGCTGTGCACCATTTGGCGGTATTCTCTCAGCATAGGCCTGAGCCTATGCAATGTGATAGGACTTTGACCAGAACTGAACGGCAAGAACACAGACGTCGGAATGGGCTGTGTTTTTACTGTGGTGAATCCACTCATGCTATCTCCGATTGTCCTAAGCGCACTAAGCGGTTCGCTAGGTCTGCCACCATTGGTACGGTACAGTCTAAATTTCTTTTGTCCGTTACTCTGATTTGCTCTCTGTCGTCCTATTCTGTTATGGCATTTGTGGATTCAGGTGCTGCCCTGAATTTGATGGACTTGGAGTTTGCCAGGCGCTGTGGTTTTTTCTTGGAGCCCTTGCAGTATCCTATTCCATTGAGAGGAATTGATGCTACGCCTTTGGCCAAGAATATGCCTCAGTACTGGACTCAATTGACCATGTGCATGGCTCCTGCACATCAGGAGGATATTCGCTTTTTGGTGTTGCATAATCTGCATGATGTGGTCGTTTTGGGGTTGCCATGGCTACAGGTCCATAATCCAGTGTTGGATTGGAAATCTATGTCTGTGTCCGGCTGGGGTTGTCAGGGGGTACATGGTGATGTTCCATTGCTGTCAATGTCCCCTTCCACTCCTTCTGAAGTCCCTGAGTTTTTGTCAGATTACCGGGATGTATTTGAAGAGCCCAAATCCGGTGCCTTACCTCCTCATAGGGATTGCGATTGTGCTATTAATTTGATTCCTGGTAGTAAGTTTCCTAAGGGCCAACTGTTTAATTTATCTGTGCCAGAGCACGCCGCTATGCGGAGTTATATAAAGGAATCCTTGGAGAAAGGTCATATTCGCCCGTCGTCATCACCGTTGGGAGCAGGGTTCTTTTTTGTGGCCAAGAAGGATGGCTCTTTGAGACCTTGTATTGATTACCGCCTTCTTAATAAGATCACAGTCAAATTTCAGTACCCTTTGCCGCTGCTGTCTGATTTGTTTGCTCGGATTAAGGGGGCTAGTTGGTTCACCAAAATCGATCTTCGAGGGGCGTATAATCTTGTGCGAATTAAACAGGGCGATGAATGGAAAACAGCATTTAATACGCCCGAGGGCCATTTTGAGTACCTGGTTATGCCATTCGGGCTTTCTAATGCTCCATCTGTGTTTCAGTCCTTTATGCATGACATCTTCCGAGAGTACCTAGATAGATTAATGATTGTATATTTGGATGATATTTTGGTCTTTTCGGATGATTGAGAGTCTCATGTGAAGCAGGTCAGAATGGTGTTCCAGGTCCTTCGTGCGAATTCCTTGTTTGTAAAGGGGTCGAAATGTCTCTTTGGGGTTCAGAAGGTTTCATTTTTGGGTTTCATTTTTTCCCCTTCTACTATCGAGATGGACCCTGTTAAAGTTCGGGCCATTTATGATTGGACTCAGCCGACATCTGTGAAGAGCCTGCAGAAGTTCCTGGGCTTTGCTAATTTTTACCGTCGCTTCATCGCTAATTTTTATAGTGTTGCTAAATCGTTGACTGATTTGACCAAGAAAGGTGCTGATGTGGTCAATTGGTCCTCTGCGTCTGTAGAGGCTTTTCAGGAGTTGAAGCATCGTTTTTCTTCTGCCCCTGTGTTGTGCCAGCCAGATGTTTCGCTCCCGTTTCAGGTCGAGGTTGATGCTTCTGAGATTGGAGCAGGGGCTGTTTTGTCGCAAAGAAGTTCTGATGGCTCAGTGATGAAACCATGTGCCTTCTTTTCTAGAAAATTCTCGCCTGCTGAGCGTAATTATGATGTTGGAAATCGAGAGTTGTTGGCCATGAAGTGGGCATTCGAGGAGTGGCGACATTGGCTTGAAGGAGCCAAGCATCGCGTGGTGGTCTTGACGGATCACAAGAATTTGACTTATCTCGAGTCTGCCAAACGGTTGAATCCTAGAAAGGCTCGATGGTCGCTGTTTTTCTCCCGTTTTGATTTTGTGGTTTCGTACCTTCCGGGCTCTAAGAATGTGAAGGCTGATGCCCTGTCAAGGAGTTTTGTGCCTGACTCTCCGGGTGTTCCTGAGCCGGTGGGTATTCTCAAAGAGGGGGTAATTTTGTCTGCCATCTCCCCTGATTTGCGGCGCGTGCTGCAGAAGTTTCAGGCTGATAGACCTGACCGTTGTCCAGCGGAGAAACTGTTTGTCCCTGATAGATGGACTAGTAGAGTTATCTCTGAGGTTCATTGTTCGGTGTTGGCGGGTCATCCTGGAATCTTTGGTACCAGAGATTTGGTGGCTAGATACTTTTGGTGGCCTTCTTTGTCACGGGATGTGCGTTCTTTTGTGCAGTTCTGTGGGACTTGTGCTCGGGCTAAGCCCTGCTGTTCTCGTGCCAGTGGGTTGCTTTTGCCCTTGCCGGTCCCGAAGAGGCCCTGGATGCATATTTCCATGGATTTTATTTCAGATCTCCCTGTCTCTCAAAGGATATTGGTCATTTGGGTGGTTTGTGATTGCTTCTCTAAGATGGTCCATTTGGTACCCTTGTCTAAATTGCCTTCCTCCTCTGATTTGGTGCCATTGTTTTTCCAGCATGTGGTTCGTTTGCATGGCATTCCAGAGAACATCGTCTCGGACAGAGGTTCCCAGTTTGTTTCGAGGTTTTGGCGGTCCTTTTGTGCTAAGATGGGCATTGATTTGTCTTTTTCTTCAGCTTTTCATCCTCAGACAAATGGCCAAACCGAACGAACTAATCAGACTTTGGAAACATATCTGAGATGCTTTGTTTCTGCTGATCAGGATGATTGGGTGTCCTTCTTGCCTTTGGCTGAGTTCGCCCTTAATAATCGGGCCAGCTCCGCTACTTTGGTTTCGCCTTTTTTCTGTAATTCTGGTTTCCATCCTCGTTTCTCTTCAGGGCAGGTTGAGCCTTCGGACTGTCCTGGTGTGGATACGGTGGTGGACAGGTTGCAGCAGATTTGGACTCATGTGGTGGACAATTTGACATTGTCCCAAGAGAAGGCTCAACGTTTCGCTAACCGCCGGCACTGTGTTGGTCCCCGACTTCGTGTTGTGGATTTGGTTTGGTTGTCATCTCGTCATGTTCCTATGAAGGTTTCCTCTCCTAAGTTTAAGCCTCGTTTCATTGGTCCATATAAGATTTCTGAAGTTCTCAATCCTGTGTCATTTCGTTTGGCCCTTCCAGCTTCTTTTGCCATCCATAATGTGTTCCATAGGTCGTTATTGCGGAGATACGTGGCGCCTATGGTTCTCTCCGTTGATCCTCCTGCCCCGTTGTTGGTCGAGGGGGAGTTGGAGTATGTGGTGGAGAAGATTTTGGATTCTCGTATTTCGAGACGGAAACTCCAGTACCTGGTCAAGTGGAAGGGTTATGGTCAGGAAGATAATTCCTGGGTTTTTGCCTCTGATGTTCATGCTGCCGATCTAGTTCGTGCCTTTCATTTGGCTCGTCCTGATCGGCCTGCGGGCTCTGGTGAGGGTTCGGTGACCCCTCCTCAAGGGGGGGGGGTACTGTTGTGAATTCTGTTATCGAACTCCCTCCTGTGGTCATGAATGGTACTTCGGCGAGTTCTGTCCATGGACTTCCTCTGGTGGCTGTGAGTGGAGCTGCTGCTTCTGAGGTTCCTTCCACAGGTGACGTAGGTTATTCTTTGGTTGGCTGCTCTATTTAACTCCACTCAGATCGTTACTCCTTGCCAGCTGCAATGTTCTTGTACTGGTTCAGTTCGCTCTTGGATCTTTCTGGTGACCTGTCTACTCCAGCAGAAACTAAGTCCCTGCTAGTTAATTATTTGTTCATTGTTTCCTTGTCCAGCTGGCTATCATGATTTTTCCTTGCTAGTTGGAAGCTCTGGGATGCAGAGTGGCACCTCCGCACCGTGAGTCGGTGTGGAGGTCTTTTTGCACACTCTGCGTGGTTTTTTTGTAGTTTTTTGTGCTGACCGCAAAGATACCTTTCCTATCCTCTGTCTGTTTAGTAAGTCTGGCCTCCCTTTGCTGAAACCTGTTTCATTTCTGTGTTTGTGACTTTCATCTTAACTCACAGTCAATATATGTGGGGGGCTGCCTTTTCCTTTGGGGAATTTCTCTGAGGCAAGGTAGGCTTTATTTTCTATCTTTAGGGCTTGTTAGCTCTTAGGCTGTGAAGAGGCGTCTAGGTCGTGTTAGGTACGCTCCACGGCTATTTCTAGTTGTGTGATAGGATTAGGGGTTGCGGTCAGCAGAGCTCCCACTTCCCAGAGCTTGTCCTGTGTGAGTTTAACCATCAGGTCGTTCCGGGTGCTCCTAACCACCAGGTCCATAACAGCTACCCGGTACCCAGAGGCAGTAGCCCTGTCGTCAACTAGGGCAAGTAAGGTGGCGGATGCCCTGTTGGCTATCTTTTCACGTGTAGGATTTCCCAGGGAAATGCTTACTGATCAAGGGACCCAATTTATGTCTCGCCTAATGGAGGCTCTCTGTAAGAGAATGCAGGTGAAGCACCTGGTATCGAGTGCGTATCACCCACAGACCAATGGCTTGTGTGAACGCTTCAATGGTACCCTCAAACAGATGCTACGCATGCTGTTTGAGACTCAAGGGCGCGACTGGGAGCGGTACCTCCCACACCTGCTGTTCGCTTACCGAGAGGTTCCGCAGGCCTCGACGGGGTTCTCCCCCTTCGAGCTCCTGTATGGCAGGCGAGTTCGGGGACCCCTTGGGTTGGTAAGAGAATCCTGGGAAGAGGAGCCAAACCCTTCTGAGGTGTCCATAGTGGAGTATGTCATGCACTTCCGTGACAAGATGCAGACCTTGACGCAGTTGGTTCATTACAACATGACGCACGCTCAGGCTGATCAGAAGCACTGGTACAACCAGAATGCCCGGGAGCGGACCTACCATGTGGGTCAAAAGGTGTGGGTGCTGGTCCCCGTACAAACGGAGAAGCTTCAGGCAGCCTGGTAGGGCCCGTACGTCGTCCACCAACAGCTCAACCCGGTCACTTACGTGGTCACGCTTGACCACGCTCGGGGTAGGCGAAAGGCCTTTCACGTCACCATGATGAAGGCTCATCATGTACGTGAACCTTTCGTACTAGCGGTCTGCAGCGTGCCCGAAGACGGGGAGGAAGACACCCTCCTGGACATGCTGGCCCAAGCCAAGGCCAATGGGTCCATAGAGGACGTGGAGGTAAGCGCGTTAACTGAACCCCAGCGGTTGCAGTTGCAAACCACACTGGAACCCTTCCGGGTCGTGTTCTCCAACCGACCTGGGAGGACTAAATTAGCAGTCCACGAGGTGGACACCGGGAATCACGCCCCACTACGGCGAACACCCTATCGAATCTCTGACCAGGTGCAGCAGATTATGCGCCAAGAGATCAATGAGATATTACAGCTGGGAGTGATTCGACGGTCAAAGAGCGCGTGGGCATCACCTGTAGTTCTCGTGCCAAAGAAGGACCGGACCACCCGGTTCTGCGTGGACTACAGGGGGCTCAACGCCATCACAGCCTCCGACACGCACCCAATGCCGCACATCGAGGAGCTGCTGGATAAGTTAGCTGGCGCAGATTACCTAACAATAATGGATCTGAGTCGAGGATACTGGCAGATTCCCCTGAGCCCTGAGGCACAGGAGAAGTCCGCCTTTATCACACCCTTTGGACTGTACGAGTCCACGGTCATGCCCTTCAGCATGAAGAATGCCCCTGCCACTTTCCAGCGGATGGTCAACCTCCTGCTTCAGGGACTGGAGAAGTACGCCGTGGCATACTTGGATGACATTGCCATCTTCAGTCCCTCCTGGAAGGAACACCTGCAGCATCTCGAGGAGGTGCTCAGGCGAATTCACCAAGCAGGACTGACTATCAAGCCGGGAAAGTGCCAGATGGGCATGAGGGAGGTTCACTACCTGTGGCACCGGGTAGGCAGGAACACCCTGAAGCCAGAGCCGGAGAAAGTGGGCGCGATCGTGAACTGGCCCACTCCCGTGACCAAGAAACAGGTGATGTCCTTCTTGGTCACTGCAGGGTACTATAGGCGCTTCGTACAGCACTATAGTAGCTTGGCAAAACCTTTGACGGACCTCACCAGGAAGGAGCTACCCCACATCGTCAACTGGACAGATGGCTGTGAGGGGGCCTTCCAGGCGTTGAAAACCGCACTGTGCAACGCCCCTGTGTTGAAAGCAGTCGACCGTTCTTGGTGCAGACCGATGCCAGCGAGTTTGGCCTTGGTGCTGTGCTCAGCCAGGTTGACTCGGAGGACCAAGAGCACCCCGTGTTATACCTGAGCCGGAAACTTTTGCCGAGGGAAGTGGCCTACTCCACCATCGAGAAGGAGTGCCTGGCCATAGTCTGGGCCCTGCAGCGCTTGCAGCCCTACTTGTACGGTCGCACCTTCACTGTGGTGACCGACCAAGACCCTCTGCGCTGGCTAAACACCATGTGTGGAACCAACGGCAGGTTGCTACGCTGGAGCCTTGCCCTTCAGCAGTTTGACTTCACCATTGAACACAAAACGGGCAGGGAGCATGGGAATGCAGATGGACTGTCCCGCCAGGGTGAACCTACTGAGGTGCTCATGGAGGCATACCGTCGGGTTCTACCTCCCTAGCGCACACCAAAAGGGGGAGGTGTCACGATATAGTATGAAATATCATAAGTAGTTCTCTTGCTAGCCTGCGTGGGCTAAGCCCCCCTTCTTGGAGTGATGCTGAAACAGTTTGTAGCTTCAAATTCCTGGCTTTCAACTCCCAAATTCCCCATCACCCCTCGCCAAAGGTATTTACGACTGGCATTTCCTGCAGTGTAAACTCTTTTCCAGCAAGAACTGGATTCTAAGTCGCTTGAATGCAGGGAAGTTCTTTGTTCTGTGTTTGTGAGATATTAGGCACACCATTTACGTTACGAATACGAAAATATATATTGTTAGAGTCCATCGGAGGATCTATACATCGCTCGAAACACGGGCTTCTAACTCCATCTGGTAAAGAAGTAGGGTTTTCTTGGTAAATATGTATCCCAGATAGGACATATTTGATATCATTAGAATGCCCACGTTAATCCGAGATGAATGATGGGTTTGTTATGTCTATGACATGTTTTGTAGCGAAGTTCTAGAAATTAGAGAAAATAGTTTAAAGTTTAGTTAGACTGAAGAGGTAGGAGGGACGAGGTGATCCAACCCCTTTCTGGGATGTTACAGGCTGAAGTTATAACTGTCTGCCCAGATCCCCAGCTCATTCTTCTTCTTGACTTCTGCTCTCCTCCTGAAGCCCTGAGCACATCCAATGAGCTGGGACGTATGGTTGCCTGCCATGCTTTGAACATGTGAGTGTTACCTTTTCTCATTTAATCCCTGTTTATTTCAAAATTACCCTTGTACATATTTGCAATTGTCTCATTTGTAACATCTTTATAAAATATTTTTGATAAAGCGCTGCCTAATTTTTTATGGGATATAATATTATATGTTAGTTCATTCTCCATGCTCTAAAAACCGTACCCCAAGTCTTCTGAAGGGAAATACGCTACTGTTGTGTTGGGTTAGCTTCGGATCCGTTTAATCGAAGCTGGTGGCAGCGATAGTGTGCTGACTTTTGGGGTTATGTTGTAGCGACTGCGGCATTGATAATTATTGTTCCTGCCTGAGTGGCAGTAGTTTACCGCGTCGCTGCAGTGTGCCCAATAGCCAGTACATAGCAGGCAGCCTGTTGGGCGACCAATTACCCAGGGTGCAGTACCTAATCTGACCTGAGAGTAAGGGGGGGCGCCAGAGAGCTGCAAGTGTTAAGTGGAACTGTAAGCGGGATATACATAAATCCCTGCAGTTTGTGGTATATTGAAAAGCAGTGGGATACCTAAAATAAGCCCCTGCTGTAAACTAAGAGGTCAATAGCCTTGTGTGTGTTTCATCACGTTGTGGAGTGGAGGGATAACTAAGATAAGCCCCCCTGCACATGTGATAGCCGTCTGTTGGCCTAAAGTCACCTCGATCCGTGACGTAGGGGTGACGGTCACGGTGTGAATCGTGACAAATTGGTGACAGCGGTCAGGGGATTCCTGACACTGGCTG